>NC_081296.1:119228415-119531445 GCF_030435805.1 Mustela lutreola | reverse complement strand
TCATACAGAAAACTTGAAAACACAAATGACTAACTTAACCAGGAAAGGGACATTACAAAAGAAAGAAGTTACAGCCACAATTATATCTGCTACTTAATTTATCATACGTCAAGATGTGAGGCAGCAAATAAATGTCTAATCCTCTTTAACTCCCACACATGATTCAGTACTTGAGAAAAATTATAAGAAATAAATACTAAAAAATTTCCTTCCTCCCCCAAAGGTTGGCATTAAAACTTTCCTTCTAATCAATTTAGATTTGTTTCCAAATATTAGGCAGCAACATTCCAAGTTGATTATGTTTGAAAAAATTTGGAATGATACTAGAGCAGGGAGCTACCCCAGCCTGGACAAGCTAAAAAAAAAAAAAAAAAAAAAAATTTCTTTTGGTGACATTTTTTTATTTTGTTAATCTTACTTTTTATCAGCCAGAAATGCATTCATCCTTTGCATAAACAAGTAACTTCACATCTATACTGATGAATATGCTAAAAAATAACAAGTCTAAAACAAAGAAACAGGAGCTACAGAAAATACCTGTAGCTGTGATGTAGGAGTAGACATTTTACATGAAATTTCTATTGTCTTACTGTTGGCCTAATTTGAGAATCTGTGAAACGGTAAGTGGTAATTATCTTATAGTCCGTTCATTTTTTCATTGCATTATCTTGCATGCAATCCAACCTTGACAAGTAGAGGGAAATATTGGTTAAACTTCCCAGACTCGTATAGTAGGACAAGTTTAAGGTGCCAAGGAACTGTACCTACTTTTGGTGTTGGGCAGGAAGCTGTAGAAAGGCGAGATGTAGCCTGAGCACGAGGCGATTCTGAAGGAGTAGTGCTGAGGGAAGCAGTGTCTCGTGGGAGCACCTGAACGCCACGAGATATGATGGAGTCTGGAATCTGAACAAGAAAAACAAGGACAGTTTAATGTTCTGAAAATATCAACAATATTAAAATCTACTTTCTTTCTTTCTTTCTTTCTTTCTTTATTTTTGGGGGGCATTCTTTGCTGAGTAGCTCTCATATATTTGGTCTCACTCACTGTTAAGTATAAATGCATCCAACAATTTGGGATAGGAGAGATAACTTCAGTTTTAAAATACTTCCTCTTGCCAAATAGTATTTCATGACACTTTTTTATGAGAGGCAGTCTAGCATTGTAGTTAAGGAGTTAAGTGCTGGGGCACCTGGGTGGTTCAGTGGATTAAAGCCTCTGCCTTCCACTCAGGTCATGATCCCAGGTTCCTGGAATCGAGCCCCGCATTGGGCTCTCTGCTTAGCAGGGAGCCTGCTTCCCCCTCTCTCTCTGCCTGCCTCTCTGGCTACTTGTGATCTTTGTCTGTCAAATAAATAAATAAAATCTTAAAAAAAAAAAAAAAAGCGAAGTATTCAGCATTCATGTACTGGCTCTGCCATTTAATACTTACTTAAATCCAAGATTCATTGTTTATGTATAACACCCAGAGCTCCATGCAATACATGACCTCCTTAATAACCACCACCAGGCTCACCCCCCCACCCCCCTCTAAAACCCTCAGTTTGTTTCTTGGAGTCCACAGTCTCTCATGGTTCATCTCCCCCTCTAATTCACTTTTCCTTTCCTTCAAAAACTAATGATATATTTTATGGTGACTAACATAACACAGTAAAAAAGAGAAAAATTTAATTTCTAGATATTTTCCATTTTCCTTTCAGATTCTCCACTCTTCATCCTCTTGACTCTAAGTTGACTTGTACAGATAGAATCAACAGGCTACTCTGTGCTCTCTAGTTTCTAGTTGGGCTCAACCAGTGCCAGGAAACTGAAAGGTTAGAAGAGAGTAGGGTCTGATCTTTATTCTCCTGGCTCCTTCTCTACCAGGTTACCACAGGTTGGCTAAGTCACAGCTCCCGGTCAGGTTGGCTCAGTCAGAACTCCTGGTCACCTGATGGGCTTGCAGCTCTTTTCTGGATTTCAGTAGCAGTTCCCTCCCTTTGCCCCATTAGGACTAGGGATACTGATGGTTCCCAGTATTACTAGTCCCACGGCACTGCATTGTGTCTTGCTGTTTTCTCTAAAATCTGCCCAAACCTTTGTAAACACTTTAGTTCCTTATTAAAACTCTTCTTAATTATCCATTCAACTATGCTATGACTTCTTTGAGGACCCTGATGGTTCTGCTTTTTAAATCACCATTTCCTTTACCTAAAAAAAAAAAAAAATTAAGATAACAATAGCATCTACCTCACTGGATTACTGTTGAGGATTAAATAAGATGATGCATATAAACTATCTAGCACTACAAAGTATTAAATACTCAATAAATATTGACTATTACTACTGATATTATTATATTATACCTATCAACATGGTAAAAATCGACATAATTGAGTATCACTATTCTAAAAATATATGAACATAAGGACTAATAATGTGATTATTAATTTTAAAAATTATTATTTATGTTGATTATAAAATTATTATTTCAGGATATGTATAATTTAGTTCTTGTTCTGGGCTAATACTAATGGGTTTAGGTTTTCTAATCTCAAAATGAGAATCTGACCACTTTTAAGTTTTGAACACAGAGGGGACACACACAGGTGGGATAAAAAGATAAACAATTTACTATGTGAAAACAAGGAAGCAGCAACCAGACTTTATGACTAGAAAGGTGCTCTTGGTCTCAGGTATCATCTGTTTTCTCACAAATTTTCATAGAAGCTCTTTTATTTTGTTTCCATAACAATATCCTCATTATCAATGGTATTGTTACCATTTTATGGCCTAACAATTTATGTAACTTATAAGTAGTATTACCATACTTAGGGTGAATAGCAGTGGGAATTCTGAGAAGAAAAACTGCTCACCTGCTAGCACATTTGAGTACTGAATTGAGATAAATCATGTAAAGAAATGGAGGTAGATAGTCTAATTTAAAAGAGCCACATGTTGCCATTAATGTCTAGTTAAAAAAAAAAAAAGGCCATGTATTGGGAAAAAAAGTCAAAGAAAGCTCCTATTATACTTCACGTGACACCATGCCCCTCTAGTTCATAGCAATTTCCACAGTTATACTACATTTATATGTGTGATAGTTTGATCAACATCTATCTCCCATACTAGAATGCTGTCATGATGAAACCATGCTTTTGCTAGTATTTTATGTCCAATACCCAAGAAAGCACACGCACAAAGTAGTATGTATGTATGATATATAGATTTTCAGACTTGCAAACGTGTACATATACTACCCATCTTTCTCTCTGTGTATGAATGTAAACAGGAGAGCAGGATATTTCAGGGGAAAGATAAGCTTAAATTTGAAGTACATTCTTTGAGGCTAATAGTTGGAGATACCCAATGAGCAATTAGAAATATGAGCCTGGAGCACAGGAAAAATTTATGGATTGGATATTTACTTTGGGAATTATCAATGGAAGTGAATGTTTCAGTCATGCAGTGTCTCAGATCATTCAAGAACAGTATGTATAGGAACAAAAGATGATGGTTGATAATTCTAGGTGAGCTCCATATTACAGGTTTAAAAGAAGAAAAAATTAAGAGGAAAAACAATATGTAAATGAAAAAACAGTACATCCTATTTTTGCTATGTTGAACAATCAGGATTTAAATCTATCACACTGGATCAATTATTAAATAGCTTATCTTTTCACTTTCAAAAGTACTTCACTTTGGAAGATAAATTATTTAGTTTTCATATATTTAAGAAACTGTTAGACACAAAAGAGGAAAATCAAGACAGAGTGAACATAAGGGAAGGGAAAAGAGAAGAAACTTTCAAGGAGATGTTATAAAATATCAACTATGGAGAGAGGATAAGTAGGGTGAGACTTGAAAAAAAGGCATTGAGAACTGAAAAGACTCCACCAAAAAAACTTCTAGAATTCAGTAAAGTTGCAGGAATAAAATGAATGTACAGAAATCTGTTGCATTTCTACACACCAAAAAGAAGCAGCAGAAAGAGAAATGAAGGACTCAATCCCATTTGTAATTGTACCCCAAACAATAAGATACCTAGTATTAAGATGAACCAAAGAAATGAAAGACATGTACTCTGAAAACTATAAAACATTGGTGAAGAAAACTGAAGATAACACAAACAAATGGAAAAACATTCCCTGCTCATGGATTGGAAGAACAAATACTACTAACATGTCTATACAATCCAAAGCAATCTACACATCCAATGCAATCCCTATCAAATTACTAACAATATTTTTCACAGAGCTACAACAATGAATCCTAAAATTTGGGGCACCTGGGTGGCTCAGAGGGTTAAGCATCTACCTTTGGCTCAGGTCATGGTCCCAGGGTCCTCAGATTGAGCCCCATATCGGGCTCTCTGCTCAGTGAGGAGCCTGTTTCTCTCTCTCTCTCTGCCTGCCTCTCTGCCTATCTGTGATTTCTTTCTATCAAATAAATAAATAAATGAAATCTTAAAAAAATCCTAAAATTTATATGGAACCATAAAAGACCCCAAATAGCCAAAGCAACCTAGAAAAGGCAAAGCAAAGCTGGAGGCCACACAATTCAAGACTTCAAGTTATATCACAAAGTTATAGTGACCAAAACTGTTTGGTACTGGCAAAGAAATAGATACATAGATAAAAGGAACAGAATAGAAAACCCAGAAATGAATTCATATCTATATGGTCAATTAGTCTTCAACAAAGCAGGAAAGACTATCCAATGGGAAAAAGAGAGCCTCTTCAACAAATAGTGTTGGGAAAGCTGGAGAGCAACATGAAAAACAATGAAGCATAAACAATGAATTCTAGAACACTGAAAATAAATAAAAATAAATAAATAAACAAAAATTAAAAAAAAAGAAAAACAATGAAACTGTACTAATTTCTTACTCCATATAAAAAAATAAACTTAAAATGGACTAAAGACCTAAATGTGAGACTTGAAACCATAAAAATCCTGGAAGAGAACACAGGCAGTAACCGTTTTGACATCAGCGGTAGCAACTTCTTTCTAGATATGATTCCAAAGCAAGGGAAATAAAAGCAAAAATAAACCACTGGGACCTCATTAAAAAAAAAAAAAGTTTCTGAATAGTGAAGGAAACAACAAACAAACCAAAATGGCAACCTACAGAATGCAGATGTTTGCAAATGACATATCTGACAAAGGGTTAGTATCCAAAAACTATAAAGAATGTATAAAACTCAACACCCCAAGAACAAATAATGCAATTAAAAATGGGCAAAGACATGAATAGACATTTTTCCAAAGAAGATATGCAGATGGACAACAGACACATGAAAAGATACTCCACTTCATCAGGGAAATGCAAATCAAAACCACAATGAGATATCACCTCACACCTCTCAGAAGAGCTAAAATCATCAAAAAGAAACAACAGGTGTTGGCGAGGATGTAGAGGGATGGAAATCCTCTTACACTGTCAGTGAGAATGAAAATTGGTACAGCGATTCTGGGAAATGGTATGGTGGTCCCTCAAAAAGTTAAAAATAGAACTACTCTACAATATAACAATTGCAGTACTAGGTATTTAGCCAAAGAATACAAAAATACTAAAAGGCTTACATGCACCCTGATGTTTATAACAGCATTATCTACAACAGTCTAATTATAGAAGTAGTCCAATGTCCATCAATTGATGAATGGATAAAAAAGGTGTGGTACACACACACACACAATGGAATATTACTTAGCCATAAAAAAGAATGAAATCTTGCCATTTGCAATGATGTGGATGAAGACAGATAGTATTATGCTAAGTGAAATAAGTCAGAGAAAGACAAATACCATACGATTTCACTCATATGTGAAATTTAAGAAACAAATCAAATGAGCAAAGGGGAAAAAAAAAGAGATGGAGGCTAACCATGAAACAGACTCTTAATTATAGAGAACATACTGATGGTTAACAGATGGAGGTTAAGTGGGCAGACGGATGGGTAAAATATCTGATGGGGATTAAGTAGTGTACTTGCTGTGATGAGCACTGGATATTGTATGGAACTACTGAATTACTATATTGTACATCTCAAACTAATATTACACTGCATGTTAATCAACTAGAATTTAAATAAAAATCTTCAAAAAAGCCATTTGATCTGGCAATTAAAGAAGTTACTAGTAGAGCAAAAAGGGCAGAAGTGAGTTGAGGAAGTGAGTGGGATGATAAAGCAGGGTAATTAGTAAGAAAAGAAGGGAGACATTCACTATTTTTCCTTCCTTTGGCCCTTGAAGTGAAGACCTATTAATGAGAAAAATGGGGAAATATAAGTGGGAAAAAGAAGTTTAGGAGAGTTATCAATATTGGATATATGCATTGGTGAATAAACAGGGAGGATAACTAAAGATTAGGGGAAAGAATTATCAACAATGTGGATCCAGTTAATATTGGCAACCATAAATTTGCAACTTCATTAAGTAGCCTAGGAATAAAAATTTTCCACCTTTTCAAAAAATAAACTTACACAAAAGATGAAGACTTAGAAATTCTTTGCAAATATATGGTTGTGAAAGCTGCTGAAATAAATGAGATCCTAAAGGTACATATAGATAAAATTTAACAAGCCATAAAAAGGGAAAAAGAACAAGATGGAGGTAGTTAATAGTTGTCTGAGAGACAGCTATTTCATTATTTGATGAAGATAGATACCTGATGACAAAAGGTAAAAAAAAAAAAAAAAAAAAATTGGAGGTAAGGAAATGGAGGCAGTGAAAATGGATTACTCAGCTGATGGGCATTTGTACTGTTTCTATTTTCTGGGGATACTATAAACAATGTTACTATGGACATTCTAGTATTATCATGTGTCCTACATGCATTAATTTTAGGATATATATATATATATTTATTCAGGAACAGACAGAATTGCAGGTTATTGTGTAGCCATACCCTTTTACAGATTTCCAAATTGGTTAAGCCAATTTATATGTCTGTCAAAAGAAAATGGTGATAGTTCTTCTTACTCTAAAACACATCTCTATCTAATATTGTCAATATAAGCAATTTTTAAATGTCTGATAGTAGTAATTTGTTTTAATGTTCCTTTCCCCAACTGCTAAAGAGAAAAAGCATATTTTATATGTTTATCAGGCATTTAGATGTTCTTTTTTTTTTTTTTTTTTTTAATAAAGCCCCTGTTTAAATCTTTTTGGCCAAATTTTCCCTTATTGGGTTGTCCTCTTTTTACTGAATTGTTATTTTTTAGAACATATTCTGGATATCTAGTCCTTTATCAGTTTTATATGGTGAAAACATCTATTCCTCTTCTGTAGCTTACTGTCTTACTTAATCATGTCTTATGGCTAAAAGAATATTTTAATTTAGTTAAATCTATCAATATTTTCCTTTATAGTTAGTGGGTTTTGTATCTTAAGAGGAATCCAATGGAAGTGGCACAGAAAGAATTGCCAAAAGTCGATCACTCCAAGAAAGAGGTAACTAAACTAGCAAAAATGGTCAGAGTCAACTTTACCAGAAATCTATAAACCAAAAATTTATAGCAACCAGGTGAATGCTTAATCAAGAACAAACAAACAAAAAACAAAAAACAAAAACAAAAGCAAACAAAAAAACCCAACCCAAAACAACTATTCCTCCACCAAACAACTCAGTGGCACACTTGAAGACACAGCCCACATTCCTGATAAGCATTCTTAGTACTGGAGGGAGAACAAACCTTATTCTCAAGAATTGCAGTTCTTTGTTTCAATATGTTCAGTGGCTTAATGAAGGACACATAGGGTTTGCTTTTATTTCCCCTAACCTGGAACTTTCCTTGGGCTTCTGCAGCTAACCAGAAGGTGGTATTATTCTAAAATATAAAGGCAAATATATTAGCTACTGCTCTCTGGGCATGGGATGACAGTTGGGATAAAGAGTAGATTTACTTGGAAACTTGGAAGGAAAGGCTATGTAATAAAATGCTTTCAGGCATAGGGACTTTGAAAAGTCTATTCCTGGGAATCTAAAGGTTCATGTTTATGCTCAGGGTTAGCCACATCCTCAGAAGACTTTACCTAATCTTTCAACTCTTGCTGAACTTCAGAGTCTGCAAAAGCAGGAAGTGAGGGCTAAGAGCTGTAAACTGGCTCAGTGTCAAAGGTATGCCCTGATACATACAAAGAGTCCAAGTACAAAGAATAAGAGATGTTCTTTTTCTGTACACTTGTACAGAAAATGTACATTATTTTCCTCAGTAAGGAAATCTCTGTTGAATCACTAGCTGACCACATAGCTAATGGAACAGAGACTTCAGTAACCAATAATTAATAACAGCCCTGACAACAAAAGTTAACCAACAAATCAAAAACAGTAATTATGACAAAGAGCAAAATAAATCACCCCAGGGAGGGAGAAGAATCTAAGTTCCAGAGTTTCCCTTATAATATTCAATATGTCCAGTTTGCAACAAAAATTATAAGCTATGCAAAGAAGTAAGAAAGTGTGGCCCATATATAGAAAAAAAAAAAGAGCTATAAATAGAAACTATTTCTGAGAAAGCTCAGACACTAGGCTGACTACTGAAAATCTTTAAATCAACTATTTATTTTTTCAAGATTATTTTAGCTACTTGGGGTCTTTTGTGGGTCCCTATAAATTTTAGGATTGTTTACCCAAGGATACAAAAATACTGATTTGAAGGGACAGATGCACCCCAATAGCAGCCTTATCAACAAGAGCCAAATTATGGAAAGAGTCCAAATGTCCATCAGTGGATGAAAGGATAAAGATGTGGTACATATACAATGGAATACTACTCAAGACATCTGAAAGAAAGAAATCTTGCCATTTGCAACAATGTGGATGGAGCTACAGTATACTATGCTAAGCAAAATAGGTCAATGAGAAAAAGAGAAATACCATATGATTTTACTCATATGTAGAATTTAAGAAACAAAGCAGATGAACATAAGGGAAGGGAAAAGAAAGGGAAATAAATAAAAAGAGACTCTTAACTATAGAGATCAATCTGAGGGTTGATGGAAGGAGATGGGTAGAGGATGGCCTTAATGGATGATGGGTATTAAGGAGGGCACTTGTTGTGATGAGCACTGGGTATTATATGTAAGTGATAAATTACCAAATTTTACTCCTGAAATCAATATTAATTTATATGTTAATTAGAATTTAAACAAAAACTTAAAATGAAAAAAAAATCAACTATTTAAAATATTTTGAAAGAGCCAAAGAAAATGATGGACAAAGAACTAAACAAAGCACAAGAAAGATGTCTCACCAATGAGGAACAGCATAAAGAGACAGAAATAATAAAAAGGAAACAAATGGAAATTCTAAAGTTGAAAAGATAGCTGACTCTTGAACAATGCAGGGGTTAAGGATGCCAACCCTCTGTGCAGTCAAAAAATCTGTGTATAGCTTTTGACTCCCTAAAATGTAACTTCTAATAACCTACTGTTGATTGGAAGCTTTACCAATAAGCAGTCGACTGACATATATTTCATATATGTATTAGATATTGTATTCTTAAAATAAAGTAAGCTAAAGAGAAAATGTTATTAAGAAAATCATAAGGAGGGGCGCCTGGGTGGCTCAGTGGGTTAAGCCGCTGCCTTCGGCTCAGGTCATGATCTCGGGGTCCCGGGATTGAGTCCCGCATCGGGCTTTCTCTGCTCAGCAGGAAGCCTGCTTCCTCCTCTCTCTCTCTGCCCACTTGTGATTTCTGTCAAAATAAATAAATAAAATCTTAAAAAAAAAAAAAGAAAATCATAAGGAAAAAGAAGCTAAAAAAAGGAAATCATAAGTAAACTACATTTACAGTACTATACTATGTCTATTGAAAAAAATGCACATATAAGTGGACCCACACAGTTCAAACCTGTGTTGTTTGAGGTTAAACCATAAAACTAAAATAAAAAATTCTCTAGATGGATTCACCAGCATATTTGAGCAAGCAGAAGAAAGGATTAGTGACTTAAAGATATATAAATTGATAATAACCAATCTGAGCAGAAAGAAAAAAAGAATGAAGAAAAATGAGAACTTCAGAAAACTATGGGAGGACACTAATATATGCACCAAATTATCCATAATGGGAGTCCCAAAAGGAGAGGAGAGACAGAGTTAGAGAAAATATTGACTGAAAAATTTCCAGATATGATGAAAGACATAAATCTACATGTCCAAGAAGTTCAACAATTCCAAGTTAGATAAAGATCTAAACCAAGACACACTATAATAAACTGTTGAAAGACAAAGAATTCTAAAGCAGCAAGAGATAAGCAACCTATATGAGAGAGCCTCAATAAGATTAACAGCTGATTTTTCAGCAGAAACAATAGATGCAAATAGGTAGGAAAATAACCTGTTCAAAATGCTGGAAGAAAATGATCTGTCAACCAGAAATTTTGTATCTGGCAAAACCATGATTCAAAAATGAAAAGGAAATAAAAGTATTTTCAGATAAACAAAAGTTAAAAGTTCAATACTAACAGACCTTCCTTCCCTAGACAAAATGTTAAGAATCCTTCAGGATGAAATGAAAGGACACTACACGGTAATTTGGAATTCACATGAAGAAATAACACTGTTGCTCAAAATAGGTAGATATAAAAGTAATATATATTTTGGCTTGTAAATCAATACAGTTAAAAAGAAAACTATATAAAATAATAATTATAAATCTGTATTGGTAAGCACACAAAGTATAAATATGTATTTTGTGAAAATAACAACATAGGTGAGTGAGATTAGGCAAAGATTTTGCATAATATTTAAACTAATTTGGTATTAATCAAACTAGACTGTTACAAAGTAAGATGTTAATTTTAATCCCCAGAGCAACAACTAAAAAGATAACTAAAAGAAATCTGCCAAAAGAAATTAGGGAAAAATGAAAATGACACACTAGAAAACATCTATTAATAAAAATTGAAGGAAGTAATGGAGAAAAATGGGATATACAGAAAATAATAAACTGGAAAAACAAAACATTACCTTTTTAGTAATTACAATAAATGTAACTGATTTAAACTACCCAATTAAAAGGTAGAGACTAGCAGAATGGATTAAAAAAAAAAACATGATCTAAGTATACACTTTAGATCCAAAGACAAACAGGTCGAAGGTGAAAGAAGGAAAGATTTTTTTCTATGCAAACAGTAATTAAGAGAGCTAGAATGGCTCTAATAATATAGACAAAATGGACATTAAGACCAAAACTGTTGCAAGAGACAAAGAGAAAAGGTAATGATAAAAAGGTCAATCCACCGGAAAATATAAGAATCATAAACATATACACACCTAATAAAAGCCCCAAAATATATGAAGCAAAACTAACAGTACTGGAGAAAAAGTCCAATGATAATAGTGAAGGAGACATCAATGTTCCATTTTCAATAATGGTCAGAACAACTAGTAAGATCAACAAATAAAACAAATTTGAACAACAGTATAAATCAACAATCATAGAGAAAATCTACCCAGTAACAGTAAAACACACATATTTCTCAAGTGAATAGGGAACATTTTCCAGGATAGACTAATTGTTAAGCCACAAAATACTAAAATCATACAATGTATCTTCTCTGACCATAATGAATGTGGGAAACAATATAGAGAGAAATTCACGAATTTACAAATATGTGGAAACTAAACACATTCTTAACTGATGAGTCAAGGAAGAAATTCCAAATGAAATTACAATATTTTGACATGAATGAAAATGAAAACAAAAACACAATATATCCAAACTTACAGGTCAGTAACAATAGCGTTCAAAGGGAAATTTGTAACTACAAACACATACTTTAAAAAAGAAGATATCAAATCAATATGTTAACCTTCTACCTTAAAGAACTAAAAAAAATTAAGAACTAAATAAAGAACTAAAAAAAAAAAAAAAAAACCCAAAACCAAAAAACGAAAACAAAAACTAAACTAAACCTAAAGCAAAGAGAAGGAAAGAACTAATAAAAAGTATAACAAAGATAAAATAGAGAACAGAAAGACACTGAAAGAATCAACAAAACCAAAGTTGGTTCTCTGGAAAGAGCAATAGAATTAACAAAACTTTTACCCAGACTGACTGAGTATAAAGAAAGAAAACTCATATTTCTAAAATCAGGAATAAAAGTGGGCATATTACTATTGATGTCACAGAAATAAAAATTATAATATTATAAAAAGCTGTATGCCATAAATTAGATAACCCAGATAAACCCAGAAATTATGAAAATTGATACAAGAAATAGAAAATCTGGAATAAACATGTAACAAATATCAATTAATAATAATAATAAAAAAAACTTTCAACAAGAAAAAACTCAGGACCAGATGGTCTCACTAAAGAACTCTATCAAATGTTTCAAAAAAAGAATTAACACAAATCCTTTATAAACTCTTCCACAAAACTGAAGAGGGGAACATTTCTTAATTCATTTTATGGGGTATTACTGTAATACCAAAGACAAATAAACACATCATGGGAAAAGAGTATTATAGATCAATATTCTTTATGAGTATAGATACAAAGATCTTAAATAAAATACTGGAAACTGAATCCAACAGCATATTAAAATGATTACATACCATGACCAAGTGGGATTTATTCCAAGAGTAAGTATGTTTTAACATAAGAAATACAATCCGTATAATCAGAAATCAACACATTAACAGAATGAAAAAAAATCCCCATGATCATCTCATTTGTTGTAGAAAAGCATTTGACAAAGTTGAATACCCTTTCATGATAAAAACACAAAGAAATCCACAAATAAATAGAAGGCAACTTCCCAATCTGATACAGGACATCTAAGAAAAATCCATAGTTAACACCCTACTTTTAATGATAAGAGACAAGAAACTCCTCCCTAAGATCAGGATCAAGGATGTATTCTTTCACTTCTTTTCAACATTGTATTGCAAGTTCTAGCCAGGGAAATTAGAGAAGGAAAAGAAATAAAAGGCATCCAAATTGGAAAGGAAGAAATAAAACTATCTCTTCATGGATGACACGATGTTATATATATAACATCCAATAATTCACAGAATGATCAGAACTAAATTCAGGAAATAAATTCAGAAAAGTAGTAAGATATATAAGCTCACAAAAATTAGTTGTATGTTTATACACTAACACTGAAAAATTCAAAAAGAAAATCAACAAAGCAACCTCATTTAGAATAGCATGAAAGAGAATAAAACATTAAGGAATACATTTAGCCAATAATGTGAAAACTACACCAAAAATTATAAAACTTAAGAATACACATACACAAAAAAAAAAACCAACCCAAAAAACAAAATGGGAAAGATGTATATTGTTAAGATGGCAATATTACCCAAATAGATCCACAGATTCAAAGCAAACCCTACAAAATACCAACAGAATTTTTTGCTAAAATAGAAAAACCCATCCTGGGGCACCTGGGTGGCTCAGTGGGTTAGAGCCTCTGCCTTCGACTCAGGTCATGATCCCAGGGTCCTGGGATCGAGCCCCGCATCGGGTTCCCTGCTCAGCAGGGAGCCTGCTTCCCTTCCTCTCTCTCTGCCTGCCTCTCTGCCTACTTGTGATCTCTGTCTGTCAAATAAATAAATAAAATCTTTAAAAAAAAAAAAAAAACCCATCCTAAAATTCATATGGAATCCCAAGGAGTCCCTATAGCCAAAACAATCTTGAAAAATAAGTTGGAAGATTGAAACTTTCTAATTTCAAAACTTACTTAAACGCTACAAAGGCAATCAAATCAGTGTAATACTGGCATAAGGATAAACATACAAATCAGTGCAATAGAAGTGAGAGTCCAGAAATAAACCCTTTTATATTGATTAATTGATTTTTGACAGAGGTGCTAAGACCATTAATGGGAAAGAACAGGCTTTTCAATAAACTGTGTCAGAACAACTGGATATCCACACTCAAAAAAATGAAGTTGGATCCCTATCTGCCACCATATATAAGAATTATTCAAAATGAACCAAAGACCTAAATATATGAGCTAAAGTGATAAAATACTTAGAAGAAAATGGGAAAATATTCATTATTTTTGGTAAGAGATTCTTAGATATGATACCAAGAGTACAAGAACAAGAGAAAATTTATACAAATAAGATTTCATCAAAATTGAAAACTTTGGGTGACTGGGTGGCTCAGTTGGTTAAGCATCCCACTCTTGATTTCAGCTCAGGTCATGATTGCAGGGTGGTGAGATCAAGCCCCACATCAGGCTTTGCTCAGCATGGAGTCCCTTTGAGATTGTTTCTCCCTCCCTCTCTGCTCCTCCCCACTCTTGCATTGTCTCTCTCAATAAATAAGCAATAAAATCTAAAAAAAAAAAAATTTTAAACTTCAGTGCATCAAGGAACATTATCAAGAAAAGTAGAAAAGACAGGCTACAAAGTGGGGAAAAAATATACCCAAATCATGTATCTGAGAGTGGTTTAGTACCCAGAATATATAAAGAACATTTACAACTCAACAACAAAAAACAAATAATCCATTTTAAATTGGCCTTATTCTTTAAAAGAGGCAAAGACTTGAATAGACATTTCTTTTAAAAAGATGTACAAAAGGGCAATGAGCAGCAATAAAAGATGTTCATCATAATTAGATATTAGAGAAATGTACATCAAAACCACAATGAGATACCACTTCACACCCACTCAATGACTACAGTTTCATTTAAAAAAAAAATTATTTGTCAAAGAGAGAAGGAGAGAGAGAGAGCAAGAAGCAGGCAGAGGGAAAACCAGGCTCCCAATGAGCAAGGAAACTGGCAAGGGATTCAAGATCCCAGGACCCTAAGATCACTATGTGAGCTGAGGCAGACACTTAACTGACTGAGACACCGAAGCATCCCTTATTGTGTTTTGTTTTGTTTTAAGGAAAATATCAAATATCGAGAATGTAGAGAAACTGGAACCTCATATATTGCTGCTGGGTATGTAAAATGATACATTTCAGCAGAAAACAGTTTTGTTGGTTCTTCAAAAAGTTAAACAGAATTATCATATGATTCAACAATTCTATTCTTAGGTGTATATCCAAGAGAATGGAAAAATAGTATTCATTCCAAAACTTGTATACAGATGTTCATACCAGCATTATTTTAATTACCAAAGAGTGAAACCACTCCCAGTGTCTGTCAGTTGATCACTGGCTAAACAACATGTGGTGTACCTACACAATGAAATATTGTGCAGGCATAAAAAGTAGTTCTGATATATGTGACAACACAGATGAACCTTGAAAGCATGATCTTAAGCAAAAGCACCTAGGCATAAAAAGTCACATATTGTATGATTCCATTTGTATGTAATGTCCGGAGTAGTCAAATCCATACAGACAGAAAGCAAATTAGTGGTTGCCAGAAGGTGGGGAAAGGGATTATTGGGGCATGACTGACTAATCGGTATGGTGTTTTTTAGTGGATGGGGAAGTGATAACATATTCTGGAATCAGGTAGAGGTGATGGTTGCCTGACACTGTGAGTGTATCAAAAGCCACTGAACTGTATTCTTTAAAATGGTTATAATGGTGAATTTTATGTTATGTGAATTTTACTTCAATTAAGTTTTAAAAGGAATCCTTCCTTAACCCAACATAATGAAAATGTTCGCCTACATCATTCTATAAAAAACTTTACGGTTTTTGCCTTTCTTATTTAGGTCTCCATTAAACTTAGAATTGATTTTTGTATACTCTATGACACAGAAAAACCAGCTCTTTTTTTTAAAGTACAGATAGTCTACTGTCCCAAAATCATTTATTGAAAAAAAGAATTTTTCAAATAGTATATAGTACAAACTCTCATATACCAAGTGTCCACATGTGTGTTGCTATTTTTTGGGCTTATATTCTGTTCTACTGGTGTGTTAATTATTGCACCAATAATGCAGTACCTGAATTATGTCCTTCTAAGACGTGATATTTATAGAACAGGTCTTTTCACTTTTTTTTTCCCCTTATTTAAGCACATCTTAGTTATTTTTGGCCTTTGCATATCAATTCTATATAAATTTTATAAGCAGCTTGTCAAGTTTCTCTCTTCTTTTCTTAATTAAACACTTGTGCACACATACACCACTTACAAACTGTTAGGATTTCATTTACTGTTTGTATAGAAAAGTATAAAAAGTTTTGATACCCCTCTGATTAAAAAGTTATTTCTGGGGCAGTGTGAAAGCAAATGAGAAAAAAAAGAGAAGGTGATTCATATGGGTATTCATCTTTTCTGTTTCATTTTTTAAATTTCTTTTTTCACATTTATTTTTTAATATGGATAATGTATCCATGTACTACTTGTAAAACCACAAGCATTTTTAAAAGGATTTATTTATTTGAAAGAGAGAGCAAGACAAAGAGAGAGCATGTGAGTGGGGGGAGGGGCAGAAACTTCCCACTGAGCATGGAGGCGGAAGGGGAGCTTAATCCTATGACCCATGAGACCATGATCTGGGATGAAATCATGAGTTGGATGCTTAACCGACAGAACCACCCAGGCACCCCAATACAATTACAAATATTGTTAGTAATAAAAACCATAAGAGGGATTGTTTCAAAATTAAGAAGTGGCCTATGCACTCAACAATTAGAGAGAAATAAAAGAATGAACACTCTGTCTTGTACACATTTGATACTGAAAAGTTATTTCCTTAATAATAAGTAGAAGCAAACACTAACTTTTAAGAATTATAATTTCCCTTTGAGATAGAAGAAATGGAATAAAAAATTAGCTCAGAAAAATAGTAAGAAAGGACAGATATTTACCCTTGATGTTCCTTATGCTAATAAAACAAAAAGCAAGAGAAGAGAATAAGGAAAAGGAGGAAGTAAAAAAAGGTAAAGAAAAAGTTGAAAATTGCAACTTGTCAATGTTTACAAAGAAGCCAATAAGAGATGAATCCAAGCCTTGCCAAGTAGTGATGATCCCCCTAGAATAAGCAGAATTTGTAGTGGGTTATGTCAGCACCAATGAGAAGAAATGCCAAATCACTTCCAAATAACATTCCTATTCTAGAGTACTAGTAAATTCTCTTACTGTTTTATGCAACTGATAGTATGGAGAAAACAATCTGTCCCAGTTAATCTCAAGCCTGCAATGCAATTTCAACTGTTAATTATTAAACAACAGAATTTTCCCCATTTAGGGAAACTGTAATGAGAATGCATACATTTTTAAGGAACTGTGCTAATTCTTTCAATCTATGTTGCTTTTCTGCCCTAAAGCTTATTTTTACGGTAGAGAGAATACTTCTAAAAGAAGCAATAGATTCCTCACATCAGGGAGACCATATGATAATAGTCTTTCTCTGACCAACTTATTTCGCTCACCATAATTTGAGAGGCAAAGTGGGAGGGTATGGGGGATAGGGAAGGAATAAATGAAACAAGATGGGATTGGGAGGGAGACAAACCATAAAACAACTCTTAATCTCACAAAACAAACTAAGGGTTGCCCAGGGGAGGTGGGGTATGGAGAGGGTGGTTGAGTTATAGGTATTGGGGAGGGTATGTGCTATGGTTGAGTGCTGTGAAGTGTGTAAGCCTGACGATTCACAGACCCGTACTCCAAGGGCAAATAGTATATTATATGTTAATTAAAAAAATGAAAGAAGAAATAGAGAGTTATAAGATCAAAATTAGAATACATAACCAAACTACCTCTTCTTTTTTATTTATTTAATTTTATTTATATATATTTTTGTTAACATATAATGTTCTATTTGTTTCAGGGGTACAGGTCTGTGATTCAGCAGTTTTACACAATTCACGGCACTCAACATAGCACATACCCTCTGCAACGTCCATCACCCAACCACCCCACCTCTTCCACTTCCCTCCCCTCCGGCAACCCTCAGTCTGTATCCTGAGATTAAAAGTCTATTACAGTTTTCCTCCCTCTCTGGTTTCATCTTGTTTCATTTTTCCTCCCTTCCTTTATGATCTTCTGTCTTGTTTCTCAAATTCCTCATAGCAGTGAGATCATATGATAATTGTCTTTCTCTGACTGACTTATTTTGCTTAGCATAATACCCTTTAGTTCTATCCACCTCATTGCAAATGGCAAGATTTCAATATTCCATTGGAATAATATTCCATAATTTTCCATTCCATATATTTCCATTCCATAATATTCCATTGGAATATATATATATATATATATATATATATATATATATGCCCCTTCTTTATCCATTTTTCTGCTGATGGACTTCTAGCCCCTTTCCATAGTTTGGCTATTATGGACATTGCTGCTATAAACATTCAGGTGCATGTGCCCCATTTGTATCTTTAGGGTAAATACCCAGTAGTGTGATTGCTGGGTCAAAGGGTAGCTCTATTCTTTAACTTCTTGAGGAACCTCCATACTGTTTTCCAGAGTGGCTACATTAGTTTGCATTCCCAAAAACAATGTAGGAGGTTCCCCTTTCTCTGTCTCCTCACCAACACCTGTCATTTCCTGACTTGTTTATTTTAACCATCCTGATTTAACCATCCAGACCATCACTCTACCTGTGAGGCAGAATCTCACTGTGGTCTTCGTTTGTATTTCCCTGATGCTGAGTGATATGGAGCACTTTTTCATGTGTCTGTTGGCCATTTGGATGTCTTCTTTGCAGAAATGTCTGTTCATGTCCTCTGCCCGTTTCTTGATTGGATTATTTGTTCTTTGGGTATTGAGTTTGAGATGTTCTTTATAGATTTGGGATACTAGCCCTTTATCTGATATGTCATTTGCAAATATCTTCTCCCATTCTATCAGTTGTCTTTTGGTTTTGTTGACTGTTTACCTTGCTGTGCAAAAGATTTTGGTCTTGACAAAGTCCCAATTGTTCATTTTTACCCTTGCTTCCCTTGCCTTTGGCAATGTTTCTAGAAAAGTTGCTGCAGCTGAGGTCAAAGAGGTTGCTGCCTGTGTTCTTAAGGATTTTGATGGATTCCTGTCTCACATTGAGGTCTTTCATCCATTTGGAGTCTGTTTTTGTGTGTGGTGTAAGGAAATGGTCCAGTTTCATTTTTCTGCATGTGGCCGTCCAATTTTTCCCAACACCAATTATTGAAGAGACTGTCTTTTTTCCATTGGATATTCTTTCCTGCTTTGTTGAAGATTAACTGACCAGATCAACTAGTCTTGTTTAGTTGACCAAGTCAACTAATCTTGTGGAATTGAGGGTCCATTGCTGGGCTCTCTATTCTCTTCCATTGATCTATGTGTCTGTTTTTATGTCAGTATCATACTCTCTTGATGATTACAGGTCTGTGATAGAGCTTGAAATCCGGAATTGTGATGTAGCCAGCTTTGGTTTTCTTGTTCACCATTCCTCTGGCTATTCGGGGTCTTTTCTGGTTTCATATACATTGTAGGATTATTTGTTCCATTTCTTTGAAAAAGTTATGGTATTTTGATATGGAATGCATTAAATGTGTAGACTGCTCTAGATAACATAGACATTTTCACAATATTTGTTCTCCAATCCATGAGCATGGAGCCTTTTTCCCATTTCTTTGTCTTCCTCAATTTCTTTCATGTGTATTCTATAGTTTTCTGAGAATAGATTCTTTGAGCCTTTGGTTAGATTTATTCCTAGGTATCTTATGGTTTTGAGTGCAATTGTAAATGGGGTTGACTCCTCAATTTCTCTTTCTTCTGTCTCGTTGTTGGTGTATAGAAATTCAACTGACTTCTGTGCATTAGTTTTATATCCTGAGAGTATACTGAATTCCTATATGGGTTCTAGCAGTTTTGGAGTGGACTCTTTTGGGTTTCCACGTGAAATATCATATCATCTGCAAAGAGTGAGAGTTTGACTTCTTCTTTGCCAGTTTGAATGATTTTCTTTTTGTTGTCTGACTCCTGAGGCATCCTAGGACATCTAGTACTATCCTGAATAGTAGTGGAGAAGGTGGACAGCCCTGCTATGTTCCTGACCTTAAAGGAAAAGCTCTAAGTTTTTCCACATTGAGAATGATATTCGCTATGGGTTTTTCATAGATGGCTTTGATGATATTGATATGTACCCTCTCCATCCCTACACTTTGAAGAGTTTTGACCAAGAAAGTATGTTGTACTTAGTCAAATGCTTCCTCTGCATCTACTGAGAGTATCATATGGTTCTTATTCTTTCTTTTATTAATGTATTGTATCACACTGACTGATTTGTGATTGTTGAACCAACCTTGCGGCCCAGGAATAAATCCCACTTGGTGAGTAATATTCGTGGTGAATAACTCTTTGAATGTACTGTTGGATCCTACTGATTAGTATTTTGGTGAGAATTTTTCCATTAGTATTCATCAGGGATATTGGTCTGTAATTCTCCTTTTTGATGGGGTCTTTGTCTGGTTTGGGGATCAAGGCAATGCTGGCCTCATAAAATGAGTTTGGAAATTTTCCTTCCATTTCTATTTTTGGAACAGCATCAGGAGAATGGGTATTAAATCTTCCTTGTTTAGTAGAATTTTCCTGGGAAGCTGTCTGGCCCTGGGCTCTTGTTTTTGGGAGGTTTTTGATGACTGCTTCAATCTCCTTACTGGTTATGGGTCTGTTCAGGTTTTCTGTTTCTTCCTGGTTCATCTCTAGGAATGCATCCATTTCTTCCAGATTGTCAAATTTGCTGGTGTATATTTGCTCATAATATGTTCTTATAATTGTATTTCCTTGGTGTTGGTTGTGATCTCTCCTCTGTCATTTATGATTTTATTAATTTGGGTAATTTCACTTTTCTTTTTGATAAGTCTGGCCCGGGGTTTATCAATGTTATTAATTCTTTCAAAGAACCAGCTCCTAGTTTCATTGATCTGTTCTATTGTTCTTCTGGTTTCTATTTCATTGATTTCTACTCTGACCTTTATTATTTTTCTTCTCCTGCTGGGTTTACACTTTCTTTGCTGTTCTTCAGCTCCTTTTGGTGTAGGGTTAGATTGTGTATTTGAGAACTTTCTTGCTTCCTAAGAAAGGCTTGCACCGCTATATACTTTTTCTCTCAGAACTGCCTTTGCTGTGTCCCAAAGCTTTTGAACAGTTGTGTTTTCATTTTCATTTGTTTCCATGAATTTTATTAATTCTTTAATTTCCTGGTTGACCCATTTATTCTTTAGTAGGATGCTCTTTAGCCTCCATGTATTTGAGTTCTTTCCAACTTTCCTCTTATGGTTGAGTTCTAGTTTCAAAGCATTGTGGTCTGAAAATATGCAGGGAATGCTCCCAATCTTTTGGTACCAGTTGAGACCTGATTTGTGATCCAGGATGTGATCTATTCTGGAGAATGTTCCATGTGCACTAGAGAAGAATGTGTATTCTCTTCCTTTGGGATGGAATGTTCTGAATGTATCTGTGATGTCCATCTGGTCCAGCATGACATTTAAAGATTTTATTTCCTTGTTGATTTTTTTGCTTAGATGATCTGTCCATTTCAGTGAGGGGGGTGTTAAAGTCCCCTACTATTATTGCATTATTGTTGATATATTTGTTTGAATTTGTTATTATTTGGCTTATATAATTGGTTGATCCCATGTTAGAGACATGCATATTTAAAACTGTTATCTTTTTGCACAGATCCTTTAAGTATGATATAGTGTCCTTCATCATCTCTTATTATAGTCTTTGGCTTAAAATCTCATTTATCTGATGCAAGGATTGCTACCCCAGCTTTCTCACTTTACATCTGGAGGTGTCTGTGTGTCTAAAATGTGTTTCTTGCAGACAGAATGTTCATGGGTCTTGTTTTTTCAGCCATTCTGACACCCTGTGTCTTTTGATTGGGGCATTTAGCCCATTTACATTTAGGGTAACTGATAGATATGAATTTAGAGCCATTGTATTGCCTATAAGGTGACTGTTACTGTGTATTGTCTCTGTTCCTTTCTGGTCTGTTACTTTTAGGCTCTCTCTTTGCTTAGAGGACCCCTGTAAAAAATTTCCTCTGGGATTGCTTGGTGTTTGCAAATATTTTAGTTTTATTTGAACTGGAAGTTTTTATTTCTACTTCTATTTTTAGTGACAGCCTAGCTAGATATAGTATTCTTAGCTGCATAATTTTCTCATTTAGTGCTCTGAATATATCACACCAGTCCTTTCTGGCCTGCCAGGTCTCTGTGCTTAGGTCTGTTGCTAATCTAATATTTCTACCATTGTATGTTACAGACCTCTTGTCCCGAGCTGCTATCCGGATTTTCTCCTTGCCTGCAAGACTTGTAAATTTTACTATTAGATGACGGGGTATTGACCTATTTTTATTGATTTTGAGGGGTGTTCTCTGTGCCTCCTAGATTTTGATGGATGTTTCCTTCCCCAAATTAGGGGAGGTCTCTGCCATAATTTGCTCCAATATACGTTCTGCCCCTCTCTCTCCTTCTTCTTCTGGCATCCCAATTAGAAACTCTAATATTGTTTCATCTTACGGTACCACTTATCTCTTGAATTCAACTCTTGTGATTCAGTAGTTACCTTTTTTTCAGCTTCTTTATTCTTCTATCATTTGGTCTTCAATATCACTAGTTCTCTCTTCTGCCTCATTTATCCTAGTACAAAGAGCCTCCATTTTTTATTGCACCTCATTAACAGCTTTTTAAATTTCAACTTGGTTAGGTTTTAGTTTTTTTATTTCTCCAGAATGGGATTCTCTAGTATCTTCTATGCTTTTTTCCAAGCCCAGGTAGTATCTTTATAATTGTCATTCTGAACTCTAGTTCTGACATCTTGATTAGGGCCCTAGCAGTCAGTACTTGATTTTGGGTGTATTTTGGTCTGTTAGAAGAAACTGCCACAAAATTTTAAAGAAAGAAGGAAAACACACACACACACACACACACACACACACACACACACTAAGGGTAAATATGATGAAGGAATAGAGTTTGACTCTAAAAGTGAAAATTAAAAAAAATGATTTAAAAAAAGGTACTGATAAGATGTTGGTTAAAATAGGAAAGGGGAAAGATTAAAAAAATAGCAAAAGAAAAACCTAAGAAAATTTTAAACATTTTACTTTGAAAGACTAAAGAATCATAGGAAAAAAGCCATGAGCTCTATGTGCTGTATTCCCCTAGCAGTGGGATTTTGCGGTTCTGATTAGTAAACATGGTCTTGGGTGGATGTTCTTGCTGATCCTCTGGGGGAGGGACCTGTTGCAGTGATTCTCAAATGTCTTTGCCCAGGGTGGAATTGCACCACCCTTGCTAGGGGCCGGGCTAAGTAATCTGCTTGGGTTTGCTCTGGATGGCTTTTGTTCCCTGAAAGCTTTTCATACAGCTTTCGAGGACGAGAATAAAAATGGTGTCCTCCCAATCTCTGGCCTCAGAGTAGCTGAAAGCTCAGGGGCCCCCACCTGCGTGTGACCTCAGCAAAAAGCAGTCAATCACTCCTGTCTCCCTGGTCTCTGGCCTCACTCTGAGCTCACCCAGACTGTGACTGAGCATTTCTATCTCTGGCACATGGCCCCATCTGGAGTCTCCAATCCCAGCAGATTCCTGTAGTGTGCTTCCACGCTGCTCCTCCCAGTGGAGGAAGGGGGGCATTCTCCCTGGATCTGTCACTCGTGTAGTCCCTGCTTGAAGAGTGGTGGTCCAACTGTACTTTGGATGATGGATTATGGCAACCCTGAGTTGAGAATCCACTTCTCAGCTCCATCTTTGCAGCAGCTTCCCTGCTCTGCTACATGGGAGCTCTGCCACACGCAGGCACCTCTAGTCTTTCTGTGTCCCTGAGGGTCATGAGACTGCACTGTCCCAGGGAGGAGTCCATCTGCTTAGCCACTGGAGTGATGTCCCTCCATAAAGCAGACTTCTAAATATTCTTATTTTGTGTTCTGCTGCTCTATCACTTGGCAGTAGTCGGCTGATGGAGGCTCCCTTCCCCTATAGTCTATCTTCCTGTACATTGCCTCAGATTTACTTCTCTGCATGTCCTACTGGAAAGTGGTCACTTTTCTGTTCATAGAATTGCTGCTATTCTTTTCTTTGGTACCCTGTTGAGTTTTTAGGTGTTCAGAATTGTTTGATAGCTATCTAGCTGAATTCCTGGGACCAGATGAAGTTTAGGTCTCCTAGTCCTCTGGCATCTTGCTCCTCCTATCACTTCTCTTTTAGAATTCTCTGGTCCTTTATTTATTTAGATTTTGTTTATTTATTTATTTGACAGAAAGATAGAAAGCACAAATAGGCAGAGTGGCAGGCAGAGGGAGAGGGAGAAGCAGGCTCTCCACTGAGCAGGGAGCCCAATGTGGGGTTCAACCCCAGGACCCTGGGATCATTACCTGAGCTGAAGGCAGCCACTTAACTGACTGAGCCATGCAGGCATCCTGAACTCTCTAGTCTTTTAAAACGCCAGAAAGAATAGCAATAAAATAAATACATAAGTTTGTGTTTTGATGCCAAGGAAATTCATAAGTGAGCATATACTTACCCCTTTGAATCATTTTAACCACTTAAAATTTTTGTATTGAAAAAATGTTTAAATTTATAGAAAAGTTGGAAGACTAATAGACAATTTCTATGGCACTTGGATTTAATTTTGGGTAGGTAGTGAGCAAATGCATGAATAATTGGAGCTAGTTTCTCAAAGCAGGCATGCATGGAGGTGTATGGCTACCACAGCAACAATTTGTCAGTCTTGATGGTAATGCTTTTAGAGTCATTGTCCAGCTTTTTGGTTAGCTCCATCATAGATATAAAGACCTTTAAGATGAGTTGTATTTTCTAAAAATCTATCTAGATATCCAAGTTTGCAATATAAGTTCTGAACTGATAAAAGTAGATTAAAAATATGAATACTTAAAAGGATTTTTCAGAAAACATATATCATGTATCTTTCTAGAGTTTCTGAATACATCCTTTAGTGGCTTTGATTGTTATAAAAATTTTACTAAAGACTGTAATTGTCAAACTAATGTATCTTGAGTTCAGTAAGGTATTTGATAAGTCATTGATAAAACTCCTGTGGACAAGATAAAGTTGGTTCTGAGGGACTACAAGAGAAATACATGTTAGCTGGTTAAGCAATCATAACCAGTAGGATTTCTGGTAGTGTGTGAAGTGTGCTATCCTAAAAAAAAGTTATATCAGTGACTTCAATTAAAGCATGATTAACATTTATTCAGGTAACAGGGCTAGAAAAGGCAGGTAATGTACTAAATGGTGGATACCAATTTAAAATAAGATCTCTTTGGCTACACTGATGAGTTAAATGTAGCAAAATGAAATTTAACAAGAATAAATGTGAACTGGGGCACCTGGGTTGCTCAGCTGGTTAAGCATCTGCTTTTGGCTCAGGTCATAATCCTGAGATCAAGGCCCATGTTGGGCTTCCTGCTCAGCGGTGGGGTCTGCTTTTCCTACTTCCTCTACTCTTCTCTACTCTGGTACTCTCTCTCTGTTTTTCTCTTTCTCCCTCAAATAAATAACATCTTTAAAAAAAAAAAAAGAAAAATAAATGTGAACTGTTGGTGGTAATGCAAACTGGGTGCAGCCACTCTAGAAAACAATATGGAGTTTTCTCAAAAAGTTAAAAATAGAACTACCCTACAATCCGCAATTGCTCTACTAGGTATTTACCCAAAGGATATAAAAATACTGATTCAAAGTGACACATACACCCCAATGTTTATAGCAGCATTATCAATGACAGCCAAATTATGCAAAGAGCCCCAGTGTCTATCTGCTGATTAATGGATAAAGAAGATGTGAAATATATATACAATGGAATATTACTCAGCCATGAGAAACAATGAAATATATCATTTGCAAAGACGGAGATGGAGCTAAAGTGAATAACGCTAAGTGAAACAAGTCAGAGACAAATACCATATGGTTTCACTCATATGTGGAATATAAGAAACAAAACAGATGAACACAGAGGAAGGGGAAGCAAAAAAGAGATGAAGGCAAACCATAAGGACTCTTGACTAAGGAGAATAAACTGAGAGTTGCTGGAAGTGAAGTCGTCAGGGGACGGGCTAACTGGGTGATGGGAATTAAAGAGGGCACTTGTGATGAGCACTGGGTGTTTTATGTAAGTAATGAATCACTAAATTCTACTCCTGAAAACAATATTACAGTATATGTTAACTAACTAGAATTTAAATAAAAACTTTAAATAAAAAATAAAAAATACACATGATAAATACCAAAAGAAGGAATGTGAAGACCTAAATCTAGATGAAAATTAATGATAAAAAATCCACAGCAGGGCGTCTGAGTGGCTCAGTGGGTTAAGCCGCTACCTTCGGCTCAGGTCATGATCTCAGGGTCCTGGGATTGAGTCCCGCATTGGGCTCTCTGCTCAGCAGGGAGTCTGCTTCCTCCTCTCTCTCTCTGCCTGCTTGTGATCTCTCTTTGTCAAATAAATAAATAAATAAAAATTTAAAAAATAAAAAATCCACAGCAATTTACGATTAATATTTATAAAGAAAAGCCATACTTTATAATTTTGTCTAGACAGTGAAGATGAGGTATAGCTATAACAGATATTTTTTCAAATGTAAAAATTTATTTTTTTTAGAGATTTTATTTATGCACTTGACAGTGAGAGAGATCACAAGTCGGCTAGGAGGCAGGCAGAGAGAGAGGAGGAAGCAGGCTCTCCGTGGAGCAGAGAGCCCGATGCAGGGCTCGATCCCAGGACCCTGGGATCATGACCTGAGCTGAAGGCAGAGCGTTTAGCCCACTGAGCCACCCAGGTACCCCACAAATGTAAAAATTTAAATATTCATGACTTTGTTTCTTTACAAGGACTATTTATACTTATTAAAATTATTCCCTTATTGTTTAAAATTATTCAGAATTTTTGTTGTCCTCAATGGTATTAATAAGAATCCTTATTAAAATTTGTTTTGCTATATATACTTGCCTTCCAGGAAAATAAAAGGTATAATCTTGCCTATACCTGCATTTTGGTATTAATTTCTAATGGTTTATATAAACCACTTAGAATAGTACCTGCTACATAGTTAGCACTTAAAAATTATCTCATCATTATTATTATAGTCACATAATATATTGGCTTACTAGAGGGAAAGAATATGCTGATTGTGCTGATTGTTTCATGGAAGAGACCATATACATCATAGGCATTACTAAATATATCTTTTTTTATGTCTGTCTTGTAAACTTAGTTAATGGACATCTATTCTTTATAGACAGATGATATATTATAATTTTTCATGGAACATATTTAACAAATATTTTATCAGTGTATAATATGTGCCAAGCTGTGCTAGATGTTGGGTAGATTGATATATAAACTAAGAGATCTGATCCTTGTCCTCATGGACCTTACAATCCATACATATAAATATTAAACCCATGAATAAGTATATAATTGTAAATTGTGATAGGTGCTAAAAAGGAAAAGAACGAGATGCTATAAGAGAGAGTAACTGCAAACATAATTTAGGCTAAAGGAAGCAGATCAGAGGTCTTTCTATAAAAAAGAGATACACTGGGACAGAAAGCATAGATAGAAGTCAGTTAGGCAAAGAATAGGGTTAAGAATATTTCAGTGGGGACAGCACATTACCCAAGGCAAGAAAAAGCTTGATGAAGCTTGGTAAGCAATGAGGAAAGGGAGAGGAATGGTTAGACAAGGGCCTAGTAAAGTTGGGGGGAGCCACATCATGTAGAATCTAGCAGAACATGTCAAGGAGTTTTAGTTGTATTTTAAATGTAGCAAGAATCATTGAAAGTTTCAAGTAGAAAAGTGACATGATTTACTTTATGTTCTAAAAAGCTGACTCTGGCTTTGAAAAGAGTAAACTGAAGAGAGGCTAAAGTGGAACTGATGAGACTAACCACTGAAATAATGGAGATGAAAGATGATGGTGGATTAGACTAGGTTGTTTCCTGGGAATTTATCATGCCGAGTAATTTCAAAATAGCCACTGATAAATCTCACAGGATTCTTAAAATAAAATCTGTAATAATCAGACTAGTTTTTTTTTTTTTTTAAAGATTTTATTTATTTATTTGACAGAGAGAAATCACAAGTAGATGGAGAGGCAGGCAGAGAGAGAGGAAGGGAAGCAGGCTCCCTGCTGAGCAGAGAGCCCGATGCGGGACTCGATCCCAGGACGCTGAGATCATGACCTGAGCCGAAGGCAGCGGCTTAACCCACTGAGCCACCCAGGCGCCCTAGTTTTTTTTTTTTTTTTTTTTTTTAATCTCATGAGACTACCAACAGTTATGATACACTTATAAAACTAGTTCATTTAAGAATTTTTTTTTTTTTTTTTTGTATTACACAGTGAGTTCCTCAAATGCAGGGCCTAAATCATGTATGATCATTTAAAAACTCATGGCATTTAGCAGAGTGACATATAAATGTATATATATATGTATATATCTATATGTCTATATATATCAAAACAAATATTTGGTGAATGAATGTAATACAAAATGAAAGCAAAGATAAATATAGATTGGATTTATGAAAGGCTTTAGGGAGAAGGCTGATCTTTAGCTAGCACAAGAATTTTTTTTTAAATTTAAAAATTTTTTATCCTTTAAAGCCTTTATTTAAATTCTAGTTAGCTAACATACAGTGTAATATTCGTCTCAGGTATACAAGACAGTGATTCAACACTTCCATACCCTACCTGGTGCTCCTCTTGATAAGTGCATTCCTTAATCCCCATCACCTATTTTACCCATCCCCAACCCACCTCCCCTTTGGTAACCATTAGTTTATTCTTTATAGTTAAGAATCTGTTTCTTGATTTGCATCTCTCTCTCTCTTTTTTCTCTCCTTAGCTCATTTGTTTTGTTTCTTAAATTCCACACATGAGTGAATCATATTGTATTTGTCTTTCTCTGACTTATTGTGCTTAGCATAATACTCTCTAGCTCGATCCATATCATTGCAAGTGCAAGATTTCTTTTTTAATGGGTAAGTAATGTATTTCTTTATCCATTAATTGATGGACACTCAGGCTGTTTCCATAGTTTGGTTATTGTAGATAATGCTGCTATAAACATTGGGGTGCATGTATCATTTAAATCAATATTTTTGTATTTTTTGGATTATAGGGTAGTAAAGCAACTGCTGGATTGTAGGGTAGCTCTATTTTTTAAATTCTTGAGGAACCTCCATACTGTTTTCCAGAGTGGCTGCTCCAGTTTGCATTCCCACCAACAGTGCAAGAAGGGTCCCTTTTCTCCATGTCCTTGCCAACACTTGTTGTTTCTTGTGGCATAAGAATTAATCTAAGGAACAGGCCTTACAACTGAACTCAACAGTTGTATGTATGAGCCTTTAGAGAGGAGAACCAGCATTAATCCCATTTCCAAAGGAGGTCACCACCTACAAAATGTAATAATATAGGGTGCCTAAAAGCTGAATAAGAAGAAGAAAGGAAGAAAGAAGAAAGGAAGGATTGTTCAACTGGGCAAAGGAAAGAGGAGGTGTGAAGGAGGAATTATATCAGTAACATCTGAAAGTTGAGTTAGGATCAGTGAGGTGATCAACCACCTAAAATAACAAATATTTACTTTTTTTTTTTTTTAAAGATTTTTATATATTTATTTGACACAGAGAGAGAACACAACTAGGCAGAGAGAGAGGAGGAAGCAGGCTCCCGCTGAGCAGACAGCCCCGATGCAGCGCTTGATCCCAGAAACCTGGGATCATGACCTAAGCCGAAGTCAGAGGCTTAACCCACTGAGCCACCCAGGTGCCCCCAAATATTTACTTTTATTCAGGTATTGCATTAAGTACTTTTACATTCCTTTTTCTATTTGAATATTCATAACTTAACCATTAAGTAATAATAAGATTAATATTTGTAAATTCATTTCTACATTCTTTTTTTTTCCATTTCTACATTCTTAATTCTTATATATTTGTATTTATATATTTGTATTTCCTGTGAAGCAGTTGTAGTATCTTTCTGGTACCCTCAATAATTCATGTAAGACATAATACCTTGGATACGTATTCATTTAGTATTTGTAATAAAGTTACGATTTTACTTCCAAAAAATTATTAATGGTTTTAGAGATCATTCATCCACTGAGATGCCCAATGAATTCAATTAATAGGACCAGGTAAAAGGAGCATACTTTTAAGCACTTGCTTCAGCCCACAGTTATCTTTGTGTTGCAACCACAGGTAAATCCCAAATGCCAACAAAACTCTTTTTTTCCTTTGCTGATTTGCTTTGTTTCCAATTCCACATGTGAATAAAATAAGATGGTAATTGTATAACTTATTTTGCTTAGCATTATGCTCTCTAGCTCCATTCATGTCATTTAAATGGCAAGATTTCATTCTTCTTTATGGCTGAATAATACTCCATTTTACATGCATATCACATCTTTTTTTCCCGTTCATCAGTTCATGGACATCTGGGCTGCTTCCATAATTTGGCTGTTCTAAATAATGCTGCTTTAAACATAGGGGCGCATGACTCCCTTTGAATCAGTGTTTTGTATTTTGGGGGTAAATACCCAGTAGCACAATTCTTGGTTTGTAGGGTAATTCTAATTAAGTTTTTCAGAAAACTCCACTCTGTTTTCCAGAGTGGCTGTACTAGTTTGCATTCCTACCAATAGTGCATGAGGGTTCCTCTTTCTCCACTTCCTTGCCAACACTTGTTTCCTGTGTTATTGATTTAGGTCATACTGAAAGGTGTGAGGTGAGATCTCATTGAAGTTTTGACTTGCACTCCCTGGATGAGAAGTGATGTTGATCATCTTTTCATGTGTCTGTTGGACATCTGGATGTCTTCTTTATAGAAACGTTTGTTCATGCCTTCTATTCCTTTTTTAATTGGATCTCCCTAAGGATTTTAAGCCAAATTTCACTTTATTACTCCCTTTTTTGCCTCTCATTTTATTTATTTATTTTTTCAAAGACTTGATTTATTAGAGAGAGAGCATTGAGAGAGAAAGAGAAAAGGAGTAGGGACAGAGGAAGAGGAGAAGCAGACCTCCAGCCGAGTAGAGAGCCTGATGCGGCTTGATCCTAGGATCCTGGGATCATGATCAGAACCAAGAACAGAAGCTTAACCAACTGCCTCTCACTTTATAACCATATTAGGGACTGAGAGATTTTTGGCATCCATCATCTAAATTATTACTGTTTAGTCAGTTATGCTTATCAGTTTGATCTTTTCTAGCCTGGAACTTTTTACAAACTATCATTCAGCCAGTGACTAAAACAAGTGATATGTATTTTTTACAAGTTTTTATTAAAAGATGCGTTGTATGAATCTTCTCAGAATCTCAGATTCTGTATGTATCTCAGAAGTTGTATGAAGACTCAACTCTCTAAATGGTTTTAATGAGAACATAATGAAGGACAAGAAAGTAAGATGAAAAATCATGAGGCAAAAAGCAAGGTTAACAGAAATTAAATATTAGTTTGACCAATTTATTTGTATTTTAGGAATCTTAATGATATTAGACTATTTCAGGTATAGGAGAAACTCTATTAAATTCCTTGACGGAATAGGCTCAGTGGCACTTATTCTTTAGAAAAAAAGCATGCTGAAGATCTTTCAGAATAAAACACATCTTCCATAGTATGTTATAGCCTATCCTCCAAGGAAACGAGGTAGGCTGTATGCTTGCAAAACCATGAGTGCAAAAGCCTCTTGTCTTACCCGTTCGTCTGTACTGCCTGTTGCATGATGGGAATAAGTGATGAGACCAGGAATGGGCTGCTCACCGTGTGCCATGATAACAGCTGGACTGGTGTAGAATGGATGCTTCTAATGCACAACACATAACAACTATGAATACAGTGACAGGAAGACATGAAACTATACAAGCAAAATGACTAGAAAGGAAAAGGGTGAAAACAAATAAAACAATGAAATGCCAAAATTTTTCAAATGTAGTATGACAATATCAGCTTAGATTTCAAATATTGTAAGCTTTTTCTTAAGATTGAATGGTACTTTTTACTCTTAATTAACAGTAAAAGAAGATATAATGATTTTAAAATGTATGTATTTAACCAATCAGTTCCATAAAAACAAAATGAAATGAAACAAAACAAAAATCACATACAATTAAAACATTTACTGCCTTAAGTAAACATTTAATGGACCAGCTGAGCAGATCTGGAGACGAAATCATTTGGTCTTCAGTAAAAGAATTACCTATTGGTTGTCTAAAAGGACACCTTAAAAAAATCTCTATGATCCTTTCTAATCTATGGGTTGCCAAAATTTCTCTCAAGTTATCCTCACAGCCAAAATATCTGGGTGATAACCTAAAACTTTAGGAATTCCTTCATTAGGTTTTCAATCTTGTGTTCTCAATGAATTATCATTATTCCCAGCAATGATACGTTATTTTCCGAAGATTTTTAAGTATACTGAGTAGATAAAGTGACTAAATTTATGCAAGTACTGTATTGTACTCTATTTACTACCAAAATCGCCTAAAGAGAATTTGTAATACTTTGGTACTATTCTAATAATATTTATTACTTTACTGAATAAAAAATGTGAATACATTATATCTATTTCCTCTTTATACCACTAAGGTGATTTGGGTCAAGTAAAATTTAAAGAAATGTTAACTGCTGAAAAACCCATCTTAAAAAATACTACTCTTTCTCAACTAATTTTTTGAATCATCTAAGGTCTCTTACCTTCAGTTTGCAGCTCCTTTATGAATTTGTGAATATTTGATGTTTTAAATATATGAACGTTGTATATTTAATATGGCCACAAAAATGACATTTCCATAGAGTTCTTAAATGTCACATTTTACCTATTTGCCTATTACTTCAATAAGTAACAGCAATATCTATAATGTCTCATAACCGAAAACAAACTTCAATGCTTTCAAGGACTCTACATTATGGCGGGCACATAGCTATGAGTGTCATGAATATCCTGATTCTTTTCTAAGGATGCCCTGAAGAGGAACTGAACTCAAGAAAAAAACTGGATGGAAAGAGGGATGAAATCAGTACATTTATCTGTGGTTCCTTTAGATCTTTGGGTCTCTGTCAGCAGGCTTACCTTGGCAGCAATGGCTGCTGCAGTTATATGTGATGAAGAACTATCTTCTGTTGAAGCAACACCACTGTCTTTCTTCTCTTCTTCCTCTTCCTCACATTGAACCCCTTTGTCTTCTGTCTGTTTATGTGGGCTAGTTGTGGGAGGAGGGGACAGAGGAGGTGGTGGGGAAGGTAAATCTTCAAGTTCATCATGCACTTCCTTTACTTTTACAATGGCATCACGTAAAAGGTCAATGGCATGAGGTAGAGCTGGCAGTATAAACTGAAAGCATTCCTGTATGCAAGAGGAAGAAAAAAAATGAAGATAAAGCATGTTTATAGGCAGATAAAATGGTAACAGTCAACTTACTTGTGATTTGGGATCGATATTTCTCTCCATCTATCTTAAGAATGAATAATATTGAAAATATTATCTTTGCAATGTGAAATATGAAGTAAACATGGTACATAGTATTCTCTGTAAGCTGTAGAACTAGAGTACTATATAAGCATATAGTATATTTTTCTTAAAGTAAAATTTCTATACAACTTCAGGTTTTAATACATTATGGGAAAGGCAGGAAACAGTTTCACCTTTCTAGTTAGAGCAGAACACTAGAATTAACAAACCAATTGAGGAGTGACTTATTTTATTCAGAGAGCTAAAGTTCTGACTATTACCATAAAATATAGCTAGGCAACATTGTGTAATATACAAAAAATGTTTGTATAGAGCACTACATAAAAATTAACATAGTTTCCTACTCAAGTGTCCACTATAACCTATAATGTATCACCAAAAGAGAATAGGTGAGAACTTTAAAATCAGAACATAGGGCCAGAGATGTTTGTGGAATGTGTTCAAGCACAGGTCTTTCTTTTTAACATTTAAAGTAACTTACCTTAAAATTTAAGATGTAAAGAAATATCTTAAAATTTACAGAGGGTTATGGGAATTCCTGTAAGGGTACCTGATCTTTTGACTTCTCTTTATATGGCTCAATCATTTTAGTAATAAAAATTATATAGCAAAGAATTTAATCTTGACCAACAACAACTCTGGCCTTTACTTTCAGCTTTTGGGAGGTGAACTGTAGTTCCTGGTCTTGCCTAAAAGGAGTGTCTTTGTTTGCCTGAGATTTGGCCACTGGACAATCTAACAATTTGGATTATTATGAGGACTTTAGGAAACAAGATATTAGTTTTGCCTGTGGAAGGAACTGGGGACTAAAGGCCTAAGTTTCCCCTCTGGGAAGGATTAGACTAAAGGTCAACCATATGGGTAATATGTGATCAAGTCCCAGTAATAACACTGGATATCAAAGGCAAAGGTGAGTGTGCTAGTTAGTGATATTCTGTATTATCTATTTTATGGCCAAGAAGAGGTAATGCTGTCCCTGGCTCCATGGGAGAGGATGATTAGAAGTTCCTCATTTAGTACCTCTCAGGATTTGCCCTATGTGCTTCTTCTCGTGGCTGGTTTCAGTCTGTATTCTTTCCCTGCAATACACCACAATAGTAAGTACAACAGTTTTCAGTGAGTTCTGTGGGTCCTTCTTGTTAATTATTAAAATTGAGGGTGGTTTTAGAAACCCTCTAAATTGTAAGTTGGTGTCCAGAGTGAAGGAAGTCTTGTGGAGTGCTCCAACTTTATAGTTGGCTAACTTTTACAGTTGGCCCAAAATCCTTACAGTTGGTGTTAGAAGTGTGACTCACTAGAAAGATCCTGACTCATGTGATCATGAAACATCATTTGGGCAGAGAAAGGAAGACAGGAAGAGCCTGGATAAACACAGGGTCACCCACAGAATGCAACTGCAGCTGTGCTGTGATTAGTTATTGGTGATAGAAGTTAGCAATGGAATTTTGAAATGATAGATCAAATGTCAGTGGATGCATAAAGAAAAAAGGTAAATTTATAATCTCATAGTTATTGTTATTTGCACTAGCTAAAACAAAAGGAAGAATGTTGGGGTGAATCCTGATGTTGTGCCAAGCTTAGATTTTGGCTGATCTAACATATAGCTGCTGGTCCCTGAGCTGCTTCCAAAAAAAATGTTATGCGGAAATGATTAATACTGAATAAAGTTAGACTTATTCCTAAGAGAATGGAATAAAGAAATGAGAGATTCAAGAGACCTGTCCTATAAAGGTAGAAATATTTAAATAATAATTAAGAAATGAATGAATAAAGTGGGCATTGCTGGGGGCAAAAGAAAGGTGTTAAGCAGCATCATGGGTTGAGCAGACAGATGGGAGCACTGGTCTCCCAACATTGAAGGGTCCTAAACAATCTCTATTTACCCTAGTTTGAAGGAATTTTAAAAGCTGGAAGGCAAAGATAACTAAAAGAAACCTCATCTTGAATCACCTTAAGTGATGGTCCCATAATCTTATCAAGATAAGGCCTGACAAAAGAGTGTAAAACCCTTGGTACAAACCCTGCCTAGAAATCCAAGGCCATATGCACATAAATAGATAAAATGGTCAGGGAATGGAGAAGATACTTTTCTGGGATTTCTCAACATGGGATCCATAATGTAAATACCTGTTGAAGTTCTAATGGGAGGTACAGTTAGATTGAAAGGATACAGGAATGAAACAGTTGATGTTATTATAGTGAAAATTGGGATGAAAAGTAGAATGTCTGGACAATGAACTTCATATGAAGTGATAAGTCTCCTTTACCTGATTGTATTATGGGGATGGATATTGTGTTTGACTAGACAATTCTTCCTTTACCTCATACTGTAAAATAGAAAGCATATAAACCCACTCTTCCACTAGTATACATAATACATGTTAAGTGGGAATAAATAATATTGCCTGAGTCTACACAGATCATTAATTTGGTGTACAACAGACCTGAGTGGAGTGCAAACTGGGTTCACGGAAGAAATCTGTGAGTGCCACCTAGCAACAACTGCTGGGACTTTGGGCCAGAAAATTTCCATTTGAGAGAAAATTACTAGCTTGCTATTGGACTTTAATTGGGACTACCCTTATGACTGAAGAACATAAAATAATCTTGAAAACTGAAATATCCATAATGTCTTGAGAATATCAGAGAAATGCTCTAATGGGGAAGGCAATGCCCAAGAGAATTCCATAATAAAATGGAAATGGTGCATATAGGATCATGCTACCAGGAGAATACAAGGAGGTACTCACGAGCAGGTAGCCTCTTTTCACCTAGGGCCGACTTCGGAGCCACCTGAGGAGCTGCTGGATCCTATGGCCACTTGGGCCACTTGGGCGGTGCCCTATAAACAGCTTTCTATTGATCAACAAAGAGCTGCTTGGTTTATGGATGGCAATTCCAAGATGAAGGGACAGCATCCTGTTTGGAAGGCCGCCACTCTGATTGAAGAAGGTAAAAACAAATCAGCTCGATAGGCTGAACTGCATGATGTTTGCCCCTATGTTTGGGTTTTTACCAACTCATAGTAAGTGTTCAGTGGCCTGGTCATATGGTCAGGCAGAAGGGCAATGGAAAATTGGTCTACCAAATGGATGCTTGTATGGGGCATAGCTTATGGAAGTCACTCTGGGAATGTAAGGGTATGTTTAAGTAGGATACATCAAGGCCCATCAGAAGAACCCCCTTTCGGAAATGGAAGGTAATTGGAACTGGTGAGCAGATATCCCAGTATGAATGCTTGACATGGCACCTGGGCCCATGAGATGAGTGGGCAATGGGGGGCTGCAACAATGCAGATATGTGCTAAATTGATATATTCTTCTTGCACCCACTGAGGCATTAAATGCCAATAAGAACTGTTCTATCTGCTAACAAAAAAGGCAGACAGCAGAAGGTTATGCAGCATATTCCATAGGGGAAAGTCCTGCACATAGCTAGCAAGTTGGACTGATGCCGCTAGTCCCTTGAGGCTACAAATGAATCCTAACAGGAATAGACATTTACTTTGGACTGGGCTTTGCTTACTCAATGGTAGATGCAAATACTCATATACTATAAAAGGACTAGAACAGAAAATATCGTACCAATGACTGCAGAGTCACATTCCTTTAGACCAAAGTACACACTTTCATATTCAGAGCAACGATTTGATAGAAAATTGGAATGGACTATGGAAACGTTTGTTGTCTAAAAACAGAGGAGCATGGCTTATATGCTTTCATTAGTGACCATTAGTGTGTGGTCACATTCAACAAGAAGGAGGCTGAGGGAGGGTCCCCACTAAATATAGTCCTCTACCTTTCTAGGGAAGAGGGGGCTGGGACACGATGCTGGTATGACTATACTTTTTCTTTAGGACTATACTTTTTCTTTTATCATATCACACCAAGTTTCTTTTTTTTCTACCTGATGTTATAGTACCAAGGATCAAGGCTGCAACTGTGCATCCCAGAGCAGGATGATTCTTTAGCAGAAACTATTAACTATACCTTTAAACTTTACATCAGAGTTCCTAGGGTCTGATGGCGTAGATTATGCCTGATTCCATCTGGCCAAATTGGGATTAACAGTGAATGCAGTTTTATCACCTGGTGTTTGAGACTGCTCACTAGCAACCCTATCTTGTATGAATGGAAAAGGACTAAGCAGGTGGCACTTGTTAAACAAGTATTACTGGTGGCAATCCAGACCAGCACAGTGGCCAAATCAACTATCTCATTAAAAGATTTTCAAAGGAAAAGTCTGAGTATAAATGGAAGGAAGAAGGAATGGTAACTGGAGGTAAAGGAATGAATAAATGGGTTATGTAACGAGGGAGATCAACTATATTGGTGTCTCAAAATCCTTAGAACAAGAGAGGATATTGTTTCTTAGCTCAGTTGTAACAGATGCCAGAAAGGTTAAAGTCATATGTTGGTGAGACTATTCCTACTTTGGGAACCTGACAAGCCCATAAGCCTGAATAGCATACCTCTGGGAGACATTTTGATCACATGATATAATGATAGAGTAGGCTAACTGTTAATGTCTATGTAGGACTCTAATAGTGTGCCAGTTACCTTTTCACTCATATTTCAGGTTATATCCACAATTCTACTGTGAAATGTTACAATACTGTCATTGCTAGTAAGATTATAATACTGATATTGATGATTATATATATTGGGAATACCAATACCATACCAATGGAAAATGGCCTAAACAAGACAGCTAATGTCTGTGGTAAATAGTTCTGTGGAATTGTATCATAGGATAAAAATAGTAGATTAAGGTAAAAAATTATATATTAGTATTAAAATATGAAATATGTATAATGGTTTTAAAGGATAAATTACCTATTTCTCAAATTTATCCCTATCCCACACTGAATCCTCTAAATCTTAGATATATTCACGCTGATACTGGTGTTATATCTGTAATATAAATGCTGTAGTAAATATAGATGCCCAGCCAGACAAATACAATCATTTTTTCTATGAGAGATCTTTGGCCAAAGCCAGGAGATAACTTATGTAATGAAAAATTAACCTTACCCCAGAGAGTTTGGCCTTTGCTTTCATTTACTGGATGTGATAGGAATGTCTTTGTTGCCTGGCAACTTGGTCTATCAGACAGTGTAACAATGTGATTTATGATGAGGGCATTGGGCATTTTGGTGTCTGTTTTGCTTCTGGAAAGTGTTGGGGACTAGGAAAGAGCCTAACCTTTGGACAGGGTTAGAGACTAAAGGCCAGCCTTATGGGCAGCATGTGATGAGCCCCAGCAAAAATTCTGAACACTGAAGGATTGGAGCTTTCCTGATTGGCAATACTCCCTGAACTGTTATACACTGATGCCAAGAGAGTAATGCATTTACCTCTCTTCTAATCTTGGTTAACTTTAATCTGTATCCATTCTGTGTCATAAAGCATAACTGTCAGCTTAATATCCTTTGGTGAGTTCCGTGAGTCTTTCCGGTGAATTACTGAAACTGAGGGTGGTTTTTGGGAATGCACTAAATTGCAACTGGTGTCAGACACTAGTGAGGGCAGTCTCATGGAGTCCTCTAACATTTTGGTTGACTAACTCTCATAGTTGGTAAAACTTTACACCAAATCATATAAATCTCAAGTTTGCTTACCTGAGATCCTTTCTTGCTACCTGGCAGGTTAATTATGAGAGTTTTCCCTCTGATTCCACATACAGGCCTGAAAGGAAAGAGAATGGATGAATACTAAATTGCAATGAATGGTTGGTTTAAATACACTCAACAACAAAGATCAATCATTGTACTTACATGCGAACAACTGTTTTAGAATAAAATTGTTACAACTAGGGGAGGGGGGCAGGGGGTTGGGTTAGCCTGGTGGCGGGTATTAAGGAGGGCAGGTATAGCATGGAGCACTGGCTGTGGTGCATAAACAATGAATCTTGGGACAGTGAAAAAATAAAATAAAATTTTAAAAAATTGTTACAACTAGAGATTCACCAATTGCTATACAAATTGGGCATTCTGGCTGAGGTTTTTACAATAATGGTTGGTGTGGTAGATTGGAAAAATGTACTGAACATGAAATAAGAATAAATTAGCCAATTTAAAGAAATAATGGCCAAAACATCTTCTTTCTCAAATTTAGCTTCTTCATGTCTCATATAGTTCTAAGATTTCAATGAGATAAATGTATTAAAAATGTGTAGCATAGTCACATTTATGTTCAAAGTCTAACACAAAAAGCAATCAAGAGTTGAGTGAGACTTACATTTGAGCTCTTGCTTCTCAGAAAAGGATGTAAATTTAAAAGTAAAATAAAGTTTCTCACAAATGAATGGCGGTGGGAAGAGTTTGGAGAGCTTAGCTGCTGAAAGAGCCATTGAAGAACATGGACAAGTAAAAGAAGAAAGGTCTTTCAGGGATCACTGAAAATTTCCAAGCTACTTTTAAACCAAGTGGTTAAATAAGAAACATAAAACAGTAGAAAAGCACTGGATGAACAGGAGTCAAGAGCTGAAGGCGTAGATTTCGTATAAGAGTTGGAATCATACTCTACCAATAATTGGCTATGTTCTTTTACCTGGTAACATCTCATTTTCATCATCTGAAAACAAAGAGATTAGTCTATTTCTAAAATTTTTGACTAAGATTTTAAAAGTTGTATAAGAACCTTTTCCCAAAACTTTTTCCTAGGAATGATTTTATTCTTTAACTACTTTAACTTTCTGAAATAACATAAAATTGTCATATTTTATTTTTTTCTTGTGTTCTATTCACAAAGAGTCAATAGCTATTTATTTTAAAATTTCCATATTCTTTTTAATAGAGAAACAATTGAAAAATAATATTGTATTAGTTTTAGTGTACAAAAATGATGTAATATGTGAATATATTGTGAAAGGATTACCATAATAAGTTTAGTTAACATTCATCACTACACAGTGACTAATTTTTTTTCTTGTGAGAACTCCTGCAATCTACTTTCTTAGAAACTTTCAATATACAATACAGCAGTATAATACATAACCTACTTATTCATTCCTTTACCTCCTTACTATTAATTATTGTCAACATGCTGACATTATATCCCTAAGATTTATTTAACTTGTAAGTGGAAGTTTGTGTTTTTGACCACCATCTCCCATTTCACCTACTCTGCAATGCCTGCCACTAATCTATTTTCTGTATTTATGAGTTTGGTTATTTTTAGATTCCACACAGATGTGAGATAATAAAGTATTTGACCTTCTCTGTCTGCTTTATTTCATTTAACATAATATACTCAGGTCCCATATATGTTTGGTGCAAGTGGCAGGATTTCCTTCATTTTTATGGTTCAGTAATATTCCATTGCACATACATACCATAGTTTCTTTATCCATTCATAGAGAGACATAGGTTGTTCCATGTGTTGGTTATTATAAATAATGCCACAATAAACACAGGGGTACTCATATATTTTCAAGACAGTGATTTCATTTCTTCTGGATAGATGCACAGATGGAAATGCTGGATCATATGGTAGTTCTATTTTTAATTTTTTGAGCAACTCCCATACTCTTTTCCATGGTGACTTAACCGATTTACATTCCCTAACAGTACACAAGGGTTCCCTTTTCTATGTATCTTCTTGTTATCTCATCTTTTTGATAATAGTCATTCTAACAGATGTAAAGTGGTACCCCATTGCAGTTTTGATTTCCATTTACCTGATGACTAGTGATATTTAGCATCTTTTCACATACCTGTTGGCCATTTTGATGCCTTACTTGGAAAAATGTCTATTCAGATATTTTGTCTATTTTTTAATTGGATTTTTTTTTCTACTGAGTGGTAGGGGTTCTTCATATATTTTGGATATTAACTTATTAGATATATAATTTGTGAGTATTTTCTTCCATTTCATAGGTTGCCTTTTCATTTTGTTGATGGCTTCCTTTGTTGCACAGGTTTTCAGATTGACATAGTCCCATTTATCTTTGTTTTTGGAGCCAAATGCAGAAAAGCGCTACCAGTACTGATGTCTACAAGCTTATCCACTATGTTTTATTCTAAACGCTTTATGGGTCCAGGTCTTACATTATGTTATAATGTAGGATAATTATATTACAACTGAATCTATATTGAGTTGGTTTTTATGTATGGTTTAAGGCAGTGGTCCTATTTCATACTTTTTCATGTAACTGTCCAGTTTCCCTGGCATTTATTGAAGACACTATCCTTTCCCCATTATATCTTCTTGGCTCCTTTATCATGAATTAATTGACCATGCATATACATATGCATGGGTTTACTTATGGGTACTCTGTTTTGTTCCACTGATCTGTGTGTCTGTTTATATGCCAATACCATATTGCTTTGATTATTATACCCTTTTAATATAGTTTGATCAGGAAGTGTGATGCCTCCAGCTTTGTTCATCTTTCTCAAAATGCTTTGAATATGTGGGGTCTTCTGTGTTTCTACTAGGAATGATTGATCTATTTCCATAAAAAAAATGCCACTGGAATTTTGAAAGGAATTGTACTGAATATGCAGATTGCTTTGGGAAATATGGACACTTTAATAATATTAATTATTTCAATCCATGACCATGAAATATCTTCCTATTTATTTGTGTCTTTTTTTTCATCAATATCTTGCAGTTTTCAGTGGATAGGATTTTCACTTCCTTGGTTAATTTTATTCTTTGGTATTTTTTGATGCAATTATAAATGGGATTATTTTCCTAATTTCTCTGATAGTTCATAATTGGTGTATAGAAATGCAACTGATTTTTAAATACTGATTTGTATCCTATAACTTTACTAATTTCTTAGTTCTAACATTTCTTTTGATGAAGTCTTTAGGATTTATTATATATAATAGCATGATATCTGCAAATAGGCAGTTTTATTTCTTTTCTGATTTGGGTGACTTTTATTTATTTATTTTTTCTTACCTAATTGCTCTGGTTAGGACCTCTAGTACTATCTTGAGTAAAAGTGGTGAGAGTAGGCTTCCTTGTTTTGTTCCTGATCTTAGATGGCTTTCAGTTTTTCACCATTGAGTATGATGTTAGCTGTGGGTTTGTGATATATTATTATATTTAGGTACATTCCTTCTATATCCATGTTGTTGAGAATTTTCATAATGAATGGATATTAAATTTTGTCAAATGCTTTTTCTGCATCTGTTGAGAGGATTATATAATAATTTTTATCCTTTATTTTGTTAATATTTATCACATCAATTGATCTGTGAATTTTTTTAAAAGATTATTTATTTATTTGACACAGAGAGAGAGAGAGATCACAAGTAGACAGAGAGGCAGGCAGAGAGAGAGGGGGAAGCAGGCCCCCTGCTGAGCCCAGAGCCTGATGTGGGACTCTATTCCAGGACCCCGAGACCATGACCTGAGCCGAAGGCAGAGGCTTTAACTCACTGAGCCATGCAGGCACCCTGATCTGTAGTTGTTAAACCATCATTGCACCCTGGAAAAAAATCCCACTTCATCATGGTCCTTTTATGTACTGTTGTACTCGGTTTGCTAATATTTCGTTGATGGTTCCTCTATCAGTATTAGGGATACTGACTTGTATTTTTCTTTTCTTCTCTGGTTTTGGTATCAGGGTAATGCTGTTCTTATAAAATGAGTTTGGAAGTGTTCCCTCCTCTTCTATTTTTTGAAAGAGTCTGAGAAGGATTGGCATTAATTCTTCTTTAATTGTTTCATAAAATTCAATAGTGAAGTCATATGGTCATTGACTTGCTGAGAGGTTACAAATTATTGATTCAGTTTCCCTACTAGTAATTGGTTTGCTCAGATTTTCTATTTCAAGATAAAGTCATGGTAGGTTGTATGTTTCTAGAAATTTATCCATGTCTGGTAGGTTGTCTAATTTGTTGGCACACAATTGATCACAATAGTCTCATGACTTTTGTATTTCTGTAGCATCAGTTCTGTTTCCTCTTGTACAAATGATTTTATTTAGCTGAGTGCTCTTTTCATTTTTCTTTGGTGAATCTATTTTTTAAAATCTTCTCAAAGTATCAGTTCTTAATATCTTTGTTTTTTTTTTTTTCTGTTGTATTTTTAATCTCTTTTTCCTTTATTTTTGCTCTGTTCTTTACCTTCTTCCTTCTAATAACTATGGGTTTAATGTTCATTTTAGTTCCTTGAGGTATAAAGTTTAGTTACGGCCTAAAGTTGTAGGCATTTAATGCTTTGAACGTCCCTCTTAGATTGCTTTTGCTTCATCTCATAAGTTTTAGTATGCTATATTTCCATTTTCATTTCTCCCATGATATTTCTTGATTATGCTTTTGATTTCTTCTTTTACCCAATGGTTTTTCAGCAGCATGTTGTTGACTTTCCATATATTCATGATTTTTCCAGTTTTCTTCTTGTAATTGATTTCTAGTTTCATACCTTTATGGATAGAAAAGATGCTTGATAGGATTTCAATCTAGTTAAATTTATTAAAATTTATTAAAATTTGTGTTGTGGGCTAATATATAATCTATTATGATAGGTCAAGATATTTATCATGGAGAATGCACTAAGTGTGTTTGAGAAGAATGTGTATTCTGCAGCTTTTGAAAGGAAGGTTCTATAAGTGTCTTCTAAGTCCATTTGGTGTAAAGTATCATTTAAGTTCAATGTTTCCTTACCGATTTTCTGTTTGGATGACCTATTCATTGATGTAAGTGGGGTACTGAAGTCTCCCATTATTATTTTATTTCTATTCTTCCCTTCAGATATGTTAATATTTGCTTTATATATTTATCTGCTCCTATGTTTAGTGCATAAGTATTAACAAATGTTATATCCTCTTGTTGGATTAACCCCTTTATTATGATACAATGATCTTCTTTTGTCTCATTACAACCCTCTTATTGAAATCTATTTTGTCTGATATAAGCATAGTTAACCCAACTTTCATTTTATATTGGAAAGTATTTTTTCCCTTCCTTCATTTTCAATCTGTGTCCTTATATCTGAAGTGTGGGGTCTTGTTTTTATTACTCCATTCAACCACCTTGTTTTGATTGGAAGAATTTAGTCCATTTATATTTAAAGAAATTATTAAGAAGAGTAGACTTACTATAATTTTGTAAATTTTTTTTCTGGCTGTTTTATAATACCTTTGATTTTTCTCTTGCTCCCTTCCTTTGTGATTTGATGGCTTTCTGTAGTGGTGGGTATGCATTCCTTTCTCTTTATTTTTTTGTGTGCCTTCTATAGGTTTTTGCTTTGGGGTTACCACAAGACTTACATAAAACAAAACTATAACAGCTGATTTTAAGTTGACAACAACTTAAGTTTGAACACATTCTAAAGTTCTATATTTTTACCCCTTCCACCATCTTGTGTTTTTGGTTCTACAATTTATATCTCTTTAAGTTGCTTATCAATTAACAAGTTACTACACTCTGTTATTTTTAATACTTTTGTCATTTAACCTGCACATTAGATATAAAAGGGATCAACCCATGATTACAACATTAGGCTTTTTAATTTCAATCATATATTCACTTTCACAAGTGAGATTCACTTTCATTTGTTTTTCTGTTATTAATTATCACCCTTTTGTTCCAGCTGAAAGAAGTCCCTTTAACATTTCTTATAAGGCCAGTCTAGTAGTGCTGAACTCTTTAGCTTTTGCTTATATAGAAAACTCTTTCTCCCTCCAATTCTGAAGAACAACTTTCTTGGATAAAGGAGTCTTGTTTGGCAGAGTTTTTTGTTTTGTTTTGTTTTGTTTTTCTTTAGCACTTGGATATTTTGTGTCTCCCCTTTTAGGCCTGCAAAGTTTCTGCTGAAAAATCTACTTGTATCTTATAAGGTTCCCTGTATATACAAAGTTTTTTTTTCACTTGTTATTTTTAACTTTTGACAATTTAATTATAATGTGCCTTTGAGTAGGTCTCTAAATTCATTTAATTTGGAACTCTTGGGTCTGGATGTCTATTTCCTTCCTCCGGTTAGGGACATTTTCAGCCATTATTCTTCAAATAAGTTTTCTGCTGTTTCTTCTCCATTTTCTCCTTTTGGGATTCTTACATTATGAATATTAGTCTGATTGATACTGTCCCATAAGTCTCAAACTATCTTCAACTTTTATTTCTTTCCTGTCTAAATAAATTCCAATTGTCCTGTCTTCAAGTGTGCTGCTTTTTTCTTCTTCATCTAGTATTGTTAAATCCCATTACTGATTGCTTTGGTTCAGTTATGTATTCTTCAGCTATGTGATTTCTGTGTGGTAGTTTCCTATATTCTTTGTTGTTTCTTATATTCTTACTTTGTTTGGACATTGTTCTCCTGACCTTGCTGATCATCTTTATAACCATGATTTTGATCTATTTTATCAGGTAAATCAGTTTATACTCCCTAGTTAAGAGTCCTTATGATTTGTCTCCATCTCATTAATTTCTGTTGGACGTCAATATATTTATAATTTATCAAGTTATAAATGGAACTTGGAATTTAATTTTCAAGAATGTAACTCTATTTCCCAAGAATGGTTCTAAGAATGTTCCAAGTGTTAATACTCTCCACCACAAGAGTATTGGCAAATACAAATTCAGTTAATTTTATTCTAACTTTTTTGAAAACAAGCCCAACCTATTATGTCTCTAAAATCACTTCATCTGCTCTATGGTCACACCCTAAATAGTAGTGCTAATAAAAGTATGCATATAAACTTCAATCAGTATTGTATGTGTATACATAATAGTTATATCTAGATTATTATTTTTCTCTGTGTGTTATATGTGTATGTGATATAATTAAAAGCTGTATTATACACATAAGAAATAATAACTGTTATTTTTGATTAATCTATTTGGACTTTTATTTTGCCAAAAAAATTAGATTGGGCTTTTAAATTGGCGCCATAAATTTTTGAATTTTTGAATGTTTAAAAATTAATTTTGAGAGAGAGTTTTTCATCTATAGACTGTCCAGTGTCATGACAAAAAGAAAATACTTTACATAACTCCTTTGTTTAATACAGTAATTTTATAAACACTATCTAATTTAATAATTTTTTTTTAGATTTTTAAATTTATTTGACACATAGAGAGAGATCACAAATAGGCAGAGAACTAGGCAGAGAGAGAGAGGTAAGCAGGCTCCCCGCTGAGCAGAGAGCCCAATGCGGGACTTGATCCCAGGACCCTGAGATCATGACCTGAGCCAAAGGCAGAGGCTTAACCCACTGAGCCACCCAGGCGCCCCTTTAATAATTTTCAAAAATACAAGTATTACAGTCTTAGTATATTTCAGTATTTATTACACAACTAAGGACTTGCACTAAATATTCTGGGATAAATGCATCTCACTTCCTTAGGGAGATTGCAAATGTAATACAAAACATTGAAGCATATAAACAAATAACCATAAGATAGTAGGTGATAGCACAAATTGGCTCAAAGTACCATAAGTATGAAAGAAAAGAAGTAGCTTTTAGGTGAGGGTATGAGGTAAGTGTTCCTGGGAGATGTAGCATTGAAGTGATTTTATAAAGGAAAATATTTGAACAAGTAGGACAAAATGGGGGTAGGGCAAGAAAACGAGGATAGTTTAGATGGAGAAGAAATACAAGGCAAAGCACAGAGACACAAAAGAACCAAGTTCATTTTGGTTATATTAAGTCTTTCATCTAGTGAGAGCATAGTGTACTTAGAAGAGTAATGTGAGGTAAGAGATACTAGTGGAAAGATGTGGAGTTTGATAAATTAGTAATTTCCAAAGTGTAGTCTCTGCACTAGCAATATATACATCATTTGGTAATTTCTTAGACATGTAAATCCTCTCATACTACTCCTTCCCTCTCCTCACTATATCAGAAACTATGGGGATGAGATATAGCACTCATGAAGCTCTCTAGTTGATTCTGTTCCAATGCTTAAACACTATTGTGATAGTGTGCTTGAATTTTGGTACTACTCTTTACTATTAATGTAATACTGGCTTAGATACTGAGTCTAATTCCTAGTTTTCAAAACGTAAGTTATTTTAAGGATTAATATAATTCTTGAAATGTGTTATACAATGCCTAGAACAAACTGGATAATTAATAAGCACCAGGCCAATTTTCACTTAAAAAGTAACTTGGAGTTAGATAATTAAGGTCATAAATTCACTGTAAAGCTCTAGACCTTTTTTTAAAGTTGTTAATTTCAATTCCAGTGTAGTTAACGTACAGTGTTATATTAGTTTCATGTGTACAATACAATGATTCAACAAATCTATTCATTTCTCAGTGCTCATCATGATAAGCATAATCTTAAATCACTTTCTCCTATTGCATCCATCTTCCCACCCACTTCTTTATTCTCTTTATTTAAGAGTCTATTTTAATTTTTCTTTTTTGCTTGTTTTGTTTCATAAAGTCCACATACGACTGAAATCATATGGTATTTGTCTTTCTCTGAGATATTTCACATAGGATTTTACACTCTAGATCCACTCGTTGTTTCAAATGATATGATTTCATTTTTTTCTTTTTTTAAGATTTCTTTTTATGGCTCTAGTATTCCACTATACACACATACCATGTCTACTTTATTCATTCATCTAAGGCTGGACACTTGCATTACAGTTTTAAATTATAAATGATGCTCCAGTAAACATAGGGGTAGATATATCTCTTTGAATTAGTGTTTTCATTTTCTCTGGGCAAATACCTAGTACTGAAAATTAATGGGTCATATGATAATTCTATTTTTAAGTTTTTGAGGAACTTCCATATTCTTTTCCATATTGGTTGCACCAGCTTCCATTCCTACCAACAGTGCACAAGGGTACATTTTTTTCTATATCCTCACCAACATTTGTTAATTCTTGTGTTTTTGATTTTAGCCATTCTGAGAGTAGTGAGGTGGTATCTCATTGTGGTTTTGATTTGCATTTCCCTGATCACGTTGATGAGTATCCTTTTGTGTGTCTGTTGTCAATCTGTTTTCTTTGAAAAAATGTTCATGTCCTCTGTCCATTTTTAATTGAATTAGTAGGGCTTTATTTTTTTTCTTGGTGTTCAACTGTATAACTTCTTTATATATTTTGGATACTAACCTTTATCAGATATGTAATTTGCAAATATCTTCTTGCATTCAGTATGTTGTCCTTCAATTTTGTTAATGTTTTCCAAAAGATTTTTATTTTGGTGTAGTCCCCAACAGTTTAATTTGCTTTTGTCTCCCTTGTCAAAAGAGACATATCTAGAAAAATGTTTCTACAGCTGATATCAAAGAGATTACTGCCTATGTTTTCATCTAGGAATGTTATGGTTTCAGGTCTGACATGAGGCCTTTAATCTATTTTGTTTATTCTTTTGGATCATGTAAGAAATTGGTCCAGTTTCATTCTCTTCCATGTAGCTATTCAGTTCCCTAAACACCATTCAGTGAAGAAAACATCCTTTACCCATTGTATATTCTTGCCTCCTTTGTCACACACTAATTGACCATAAAAGCATGGGTTTATTTCTGGGCTCTCTGTTATGTTCCATTGTGTCTATTTTTGTCCCGGTACCATACTGTTTTGATTGCTAGAGTCTATAGTATATTTTGAAATCTGGGATTGTTTTGTTCTTTCTCAAGATGGCTTTGGCTATTCAGGGTCTTTTGTGATTTTATACAGATTACATGATTATTTGTTGCAGTTTTGTGAAAAAATGTTGCTAGTACTTTAATGGGATTGCTTTAAATCTGAGATTGTGTTGGGTAGTATACACATTTAAATGCTATTGGTTCTTCCAACCCACAAGTGGGAAATATGTTGTCATCTTCAATTTCTTTCATCAATGTTTTACAGTTTACCAAGTACAAGGTCTTTCAACTCTTTGGTTAGGTTTATTTTTAGGTATTTTACTCTTTTTGGTGCAGTTGTAAATAGAACTGTTCTCTTAATTTCTTTCTGCTACTTCATTGTTAGTGTATAGAAATCCAACAGTGTTTTGTATATAAATGTTGCATCATGCATCTCTATTGAATTCATTCATCAGTTCCAGCAAGTTTTTGTTTTTGGTGGAGTCTTTAGGATTTTCTATATAAAATATCATGACATCTGCAAATAGTGAAAGTTTTATTTTTTTCCTTACCAATTCGGATGTATTTCATTTTCTGTGTGTGTGTGTGTGTGTGTGTGTGTGTGTCTGTGTGTCTGTGTGTGTGTAATTGCTATGGCTAGGACTTCCAATACTAGGTTGATTAAAAGTGTTAAGAGTGGACATGCTTGTCTTGTTCCTGATCTTAGAAGAAAAGCTCTCAGTTTTTTACCATCGAGTATGATTTTATCTGTGGGTTTTCATATATCATCTTTATCATTTTGAGGTAAGTTCCCTCTAACTATACTTGAAAGTTTTTCCATGAATAGATGTTGTATTTTGTCAAACACTTTTTCTACACCTTTTGAGATGATTATATGGTTTTTATCCTTTCTCCCCTAATGTGACGTATCATGTAGATTGATTTGAGAATACTGAATCACTCTTGTATACTGGAAGAAATCCCACTTTATTAAGGCAAATGATTTTTTAAAATTGTTGGGTTTGGTTTCCTAATATTTTAGTAAGGATTTTTGCCTCTTTGTTCACCAGAGATACTGGCCTGTAGTTTTCCTTTCCTTTTCCTTGTCTGGTTTTGGTATTAGGGTGATGCTTGCATTATAGAATAAATTTAGAAGTTTCCTTCCTCTAAGTTTTGGAATAGTTTGAGAAGAGTAGATATTAACTCTTCTTTAAGTGTTTGGAAGAATTCGCCTTGGAAGCTGTCTAGTCTTGGACTTTTGTTTGTTGGGAGTTTATTGATTACTGATTCAATTTCACTGCTAGTACTTTGTCTGTTTAAATTTTGTACTTCCTGATTCAATTTTGGGAAATTACATGTTTCTAGGAATTTATCAGTTTCTTCAGGGTTATCCAATTTGCTGGCAAATGCTTTTTCATAATATGCCCTTATTATCCTTTGTGTTTCTGTGGTATTGCTTTGCTATTTCTCCTCTTTCATTTCTAATTTTATTTATTTGAGTCCTCTCTCTCTTTCTCATTTGAGCAGTCTGGCTAAAGTTTATTGATTTTGTTGATTTTTTCCAAAAGAACCAGTTCCTGGTTTTATTCAACTGTTTTATTGTGTTTTTGTTGTTTGTTTGTCTTGTTTCTATTCCTTTTACTTCTGCTCTAATCTTTTGAATTTTTATTTATTTTAAAATCTCTTTTCAGTGTTCCAGAATTCACTGTTTATGCACCACACCCAGTGCACCATGCAATATGTGACCTCCACAATATCCACCACCAGGCTCACCCAACCTCCCACCTCTCTCCAAAACCCTCAGTTAGTTCCTCAGAGTCCACAGTCTCTCATGTTCTAATCTTTATTATTTCACAGCCCTGAGATCATAACCTGAGCCAAAACCAAGAGTTGGATGCTTAACGAACTGCTATCCAGGAGCTCCTATACTACATCTTCTTTATTCATTCATTTGATGGACATCTAGGTTCTTCTTATATTTTGCCTATTGTGGACATTGCTGCTATAAACAGTGGGGTGCATGTGCAACTTCAAATCACTATTTCACTATCCTTTGGATAAATACCTCATGGTGCAGTTGTTGGGTCACAGGGTAGCTCTATTTTAAACTTTCTAAGGAACCTCCATGCTGTCTTCCAAAGTGGCTGCACCAGTTTGCATTCCATCAACAGTGTAAGAGGATTCCTCTTTCTCCACATCCTCAACAACATCTGTTGTTTCCTGAGTTGGTAATTTTAGCTATTCTGATTAGTGTGAGGTGGTATCTCACTATGGTTTTGATTTGTATTTCCCTGATGATGAGTGATGTTCAGCATTTTTTCATGTGTCAGTTAGCCATTTCGATGTCTTCTCTGCAGAAATGTCTGTTCATGTCTTTGTCCATTTCTTGACTGGAGTTTTTGTTTTTTGGGTGTTGAGTTTGAGAAGTTCTTTATAGATTTTGGATACTAGCCCTTTATCGGATTTGTTATTTGCAAATATTTTCTGCCATTCTGTAGGTTGCCTTTATTGTGTTGATTGTTTCCTTTGCTGTGCACAAGCTTTTTATCCTGATGAAGTCCCAATAGTTCCTTTTTGCTTTTGCTCCCCTTGCCTTTGGAGATGTATGTAGTAAGAAATGCTGTGGCCAAGTTCAAGAGCTGCCTGTGTTCTCCTCTAGGGTTTTGATAGATTCTTGTTTCATATTTAGGTCTCTCATCCATTTTGAATTTATTTTTTAATACAGTGTAAGAAAGTGGTCCAGTTTCATTCTTCTGTATGTGGCTGTCTAGTTTTCCAAATACCATCTGTTGAAGAGACTGCCTTCTTTTTCCATTGGATATTCTCTCCTAATTTAAGATTAGTTGACCATAGATTTGAGCATCCATTTCTGGGTTCTCTATTCTATTCCATTGATCTATGTGTCTATGTTTGTGCAAATACCACACTGTCTTGATGATTACAGCTTTGTAATACTGCTTGAAGTCTGGAATTGAAATGCCTCCAATTTCGGTTTTCTTTTTCAACATTATTATGGCTATTTGGAATCTTTTCTGGTGCCATATAAATTTTAGAATTGTTTGTTCCAGTTCTGTGAAAAATGCTGGTGTTATTTTGATAGGGACTGCAAAGTATTGCATTCGGTATTGTTGTAATCTTACCTCTTAGAATAGCTTTTGCTGCATCCCAAAGATATTGTGTTTTCATTTTCATTTGTCTCTATATATTTTCTGATTCTGTCTGATTTCTTAGTTGATGCATTCATTGTTTAATAGCATGCTATTGGGGGAACCTAGGTGGCTCAGTGGGTTAAAGCCTCTGCCTTCAGCTCAGGTCATGATCCCTGGGATTGAGCCCTGCATCGGGTGCTCTGCTCAGCAGGGAGCGTGCTTATCTTCCTCTCTCTTTCTGCCTGCCTCTCTGCCAACTTGTGATCTCAATCAAATAAATAAAACCTTTAAAAAAATAGCATGCTATTTAACCTCTACGTGTTCTTTCCAATTTTTTTCTTGTGATAGATTTCTAGTTTCATATTATTGTGGTCAGATAAGATACATGGTATTTTTTTTTTTTTTTTTTTTGAGACCTGTTCGGTGGCCTAATATGTGATCTATTCTGGACAATGTTCCATGTGCACCTGAAAAGAATGTGTATTCTTCTGTTTTCTGGATGGGAAGTTTTGAATACATCTGTTATATCCATCTGGTCTACTGTGTCATTCAAAACCACCATTTCCTTGTTGATTTTTCTGTCTAGATGATTTATTCATAAATGTAAGTAGGGTGTTAAAGTCCCCCAGTATTATTGTATTATCAATTTCTTTTCTTATGTCTATTTATAGTTGCTTTATGTATTTACGTGTTTCCACATTGGGTGTATAATTATTTACAATTCTTGTATCTTGTTGGATTGTTCACTTTGTGATTATGTAGTGTCCTTTGACCGCTATTACAGTCTTTGTTTTAAAGTGTATTTTGGGAGGAGTCTAGATGGCAGAGGAGTGGCAGGCTGAGATGACATCAGGTAGCAGGAGTTCAGCTAGATAGTTACCAGACCATTCTGAACACCTACAAATCCAGCAGGAGATCAAAGAGAAGAAGAGCAGCAATTCTAGAAACAGAAAATTGACCACTTTCTGAAAGGTAGGGCCTGTGGAGAAGTGAATCTGAAGCAACAGGAAGATAGGCCATGGGAAGAGGGGCTGGGTCCCAATAAGTGGTGGAGCAACGGAGCACAAAATCAGAACTTTTAGAGGTCTGCTCCGCTGAGGGACATTGCTCTAGAGGCTAAGCGGGTGTGGGGCCCTTGTGGGGACAGGGTTACAGAAGGATCGGGGGTGTCTGAGTGGACCAGAGCTCACAGGTATTAGAGAGGGGAAGCTGGCTACAGAGAGGAGCAGAGGAGTGAGTTCTCAGCTAGGTGTTACCTTAAACTGTGATCTGTGGCACAGTCAGACCATTGCTCTTTGAACAGGGAACCCACAAGTGTCAGATCCAGGGAGACCCCCTGGAAGAGCGGCAAGGATCTATTGGGCTTGGAGACTCCAAACAGGGCTATGTGCTAGAGACAGAAACACTTTGTCACAGGCTGGGTGAGCTTGGAGTGCAGCTGGAGACTAGGGAGACAAGAGTGACTGAGCGCTTTTCTCCAAGGGCACACTGAGGAGTGGGGCCCCAAGCTCTTGGCTCCTCTGGGCCAGAGACGGGAGGCCGCCATTTTCATTCCTGTCCTCCAGAGCTCTATGGAAAGTGTTCAGGGAACAAAAGCTCCAGAGAGTGAACTGAATCAGATTACCTAGCTCAATCCCTGGCAAGGGCAGTGCAAAGACTCTTGAGAATCACTACAACAGGCCCCTCCCCCAGAAGATCAGCGAGAAATCCAGCCAAGACCAAGCTCATTGATCAAGGAGAACAGTGAAATTCCAGAGGAGGGGAAAGCAAAGCATGGAATTCATGGCTTTCTCCCCATTCTTTAGTCTTGCGAAGTTAATTAAATTTTTTAAATTTTATTTTTTTCTTATTCTCATATTTTTAAACTTTTACTCTTTGCTCTTTTAACATTTTCTAACTAGTTTATCTTAACAATATCTTTCTTTAAAAAAATATTTTTGAACCTTTATTACTATAGTCATATTTTATCCTTCATTGTATCTAACATTATCTTTTGTGGTTTATTCCTTCTAAAAAATTTTGGGATACAATTTCTTCTAAGAGATCAAAATATACACTAAATCTAGCACAGGGTTTGTGCTAGTCTCCAGCCTGAGCAAATTCTCCCCTTTCTTTTCCTAACCAACTTATCTTATTAACACCCTTTTCAGAATTTAAAAAAAGTTTTTCATCTTTACAGTCATATTCCCTTCATCATGTTTACGCTTATGTGTGTGTGTGTGTGTGTGTGTGTGTGTGCACGCATATATGTATTTCTTTCTTTGAAATTTTGGGAAGTAGTTTCTTCTAAGAGACCAAAATACTCCCCAAATAAAGTGGTTGTCTCCCTTCTATTCACCAATCTAATACACATATTTTCTTTTTACTTTTTCTTTTTTAAAATTTTTTTTGAACTTCTTTTTGCCACCTTTCTTCTCCCCACAATTTGGGGACTCTTCTGATTTGGTTACCACACATTTTTCTGAGGTCTTTGCCACCCTTCTAGTATTTTATTTTCTTTTCATATATTCTTATCTGGATAAAATGACAAGGCAGAAAAACTCACCACAGAAAAAGAACAAGAGGCAGTACCGAAGGCTAGGGAGCTAATCAATATGGACGTTGATAATATGTCAGATCTAGAGTTCAGAATGATGATTCTCAAGGTTCTAGCTGGGCTCAAAAAAGGCATAGAAGATATTAGAGAAATGCTGTCTGGATAAATAAAAGCCCCTTCTGGAGAAATAAAATAACTAAAATCTAATCAAGCTATTAAGGTTGATCAATCTTAATCTTAACCTTAATCTAATCAAACTATTAAGGTGCAATAAAAAAAGGAGGCTCTTACTGCTAGGATAAATGAGGCAGAAGAGAGAATTAGTGATATAGAAAACCAAATGGCAGAGAATAAAGAAACTGAGCAAAAGAGAGATAAACAACTAATAGACCACGAGGGGAGAATTCAAGGGGTAAATGATACCATAAGATGAAACAATATTAGAACTGGGATTCCAGAAGAAGAGAGAGGGGGGCAGAAGGTATGTTGAAGCAAATTATTGTACAGAATTTCCCTAATATGGTAAAGGGAACAAGCACCAAAATCCAGGAGGCTCAGAACCCCCCCCCCCAAATCAATAAGAAGAGGTCCACACCCTGTCATCTAATAGGAAAACTTACAAGTCCTAGTGATAAAGAGAAAATCCCAAAAGCAGCCTGGAGCAAGAAGTCTGTAACATACAATGCTAAGAATATTAGATTGGCAGCAGACTTATCCACAGAGACCTGGTAGGCCAGAAAGAACTGGCATGATATATTCAGAGTACTAAATGAGAAAAACATGCAGCCAAGAATACTATATCCAGCTAGGCTATTATTGAAAATAGAAGGAGAGACAAAGAGCTTCCAGGACAAAGAAAAACTAAAAGAGTTTATAAACACCAAACCAGCTCTATAGGAAATATTGAAAAAGGTCCTCTAAGCAAAGAGAGAGACTAAAAGTAGTAGACTAGAAAGGAACAGAGACAATATACAGTAACAGTCACCTTACAGGCAATACAGTGGCACTACATTCATATATCTCAATAGTTACCCTGAATGTAAATGGGCTAAAATGCCCGAATCAAAAGACACAGGGTATCAGAATGGATTAAACAAACAAACAAAGAAAGAAACAAACCCCATCAATATGCTGTCTACAAGAAACTCATTTTAGACCCAAAGATACCTCCAGATGTAAAGTGAGGGGGTGGAAAACAATTTACCATGCTAATGGACTTCAAAAGAAAGCTGGGGTGGCAATCCTTATATCAGATCAATTAGATTTTAAGCCAAAGACTATAATAAGAGAGAGAAGATGAAGGACACTATAACATACTCAGAGTGTCTGTCCAACAAGAAGATCTAACAATTTTAAATATCTACATCTCTAACATGGGAGCAGCCAATAACATAAACCAATTAATAACAAAATCAAAGAAACACATTGATAATAATAAAATAATAGCAGGGGACTTTAATACTCCTCTCACTTAAATGGACAGATCATCCAAGCAAAAGATCAAAGGAAATAAAGGCCTTAAATGACACAGATGACCAGATGGACATCACAGATATATTCAGAACATTCCATCCCAAAGGAAGAGAATACATATTCTTCTATAGTTCACATGGAATATTCTCCAGAATAGATCACATTCTGGGTCACAAATCAGGTCTCAACCAATACCAAAAGCTTGGGATCATTCCTTGCATATTTTCAGACCACAATGCTCTGAAGCCAGAACTCAATCATAAGAGGAGAGTTGGAAAGAACCCAAATACATGGAGGCTAAAGAGCATCCTACTAAAGAATGAATAGGTCAACCAGGAAATTAAAGAATTGACAAAAATTATGGAAACAAATGATAATGAAAATACAACTGTTCAAAATCTGTGGGACACAGCAAAGGCAGTCCTGAGCAGAAAATATATAGTGATACAAGCCTTTCTCAAGAAACAAGAAAGGTCTCAAATACACAACCGAATCCTACACCTAAAGGAGCTGGAGAAAGAACAGCAAAGAAAGCCTAAATCCAGCAGGAGAAGAGAAATAATAAAGATCAGAGCAGAAATCAGTGAAATTAGGAGCTGGTTCTTTGAAAGAATTAATAACATTGATAATCCCCTGGCCAGACTTATCAAAAAGAAAAGAGAAAGGACCCAAATAAATAAAATCATGAGTGACAGAGGAGAGATCACAACCAACACCAAAGAAATACAAATAATTATAAGAACATATTATTAGCAATTATATACCAGCAAATTTGATAATTTGATAATTTGAAAGAAATGGATGCATTCCTAGAGACATATAAACTACCACAACTGAACCAGGAAAAAATAGAAAACCTGAACAAACCCATAACCAGTAAGGAGATTCAAGCAGTCATCAAAAATCTCCTAACAAACAAGAGCCCAGGGTCAGACAGCTTCCTAGGGGAATTCTACCAAGCATTTAAAGAATAATTAATTCCTATTCTCCTGAAACTGTTCCAAAAAATAGAAATGGAAGGAAAACTTCCAAACTCATTTATGAGGCCAGCATTGCCTTGATCCCAAAACCAGACAAAGACCCCATTGAAAAAGAGAATTACAGACCAATATCTTTGATGAACACAGATGTGAAAATTCTCACTAAAATACTAGCCAATAGGATCCAACAGTACATTAAAAGGATTTTCACCATGACCAAGTGGGATTTATTCCAGGGCTGCAAGGTTGGTTCAACATCCACAAATCAATCAATGTGATACAATACATTAATAAAAGAAAGAACAAGAACCATACGATACTCTCAATAGATGCTGAAAAAGCATTTGACAAAGTAGAGCATCCTTTCTTGATCAAAACTCTTTATAGTGTAGGGATAGAGGGTACATACTCAATATCATCAAAGCCATCTATGAAAAACCCACCACGAATATCATTTTCAATGGAGAAAAACTGAGAGCTTTTCCGCTAAGGTCAGGAACACAGCAGGGATGTCCATTATCACCACTGCTATTCATCACAGTACTAGAAGTCCTAACCTCAGCTATCAGACAACAAAAAGAAATTAAAGGCATCCAAATTGGCAAGGAAGAAGTTAAACTATTACTCTCTGCAAATGGTATGATACTTTATGTAGAAAACCCAAAAACATGGCAGGGCTGTCCACCTTCACCACTGCTATTCAGGATAGTACTAGATGTCCTAGGACGCCTCAAAGAAGAAGTCAAACTGGCAAAGAAGAAGTCAAACTCTCACTCTTTGCAGATGATATGAAACTTCATGTGGAAACCCAAAAGAGTCCACTCCAAAACTGCTAGAACCCATATAGGAATTCAGTAAACTCTCAGGATATAAAACTAATGCACAGAAGTCAGTTGAATTTTTATACACCAACAAAGAGACAGAAGAAAGAGAAATTAAGGAGTCAACCCCATTTACAATTGCACTCAAAACCATAAGATACCTAAGAATAAATCTAACCAAAGGCTCAAAGAATCTGTTTTCAGAAAACTATAGAATACACATGAAAGAAATTGAGGAAGACAGAAAGAAATGGAAAAAGGGTTCCATGCTCATGGATTGGAGAACAAATATTGTGAAAATGTCTATGTTATCTAGAGCAGTCTACACATTTAATGCATTCCATATCAAAATACCATAACTTTTTCAAAGAAATGGAACAAATAATCCTACAATTTATATGGAACCAGAAAAGACCCCGAATAGCCAGAGGAATATTGAACAAGAAAACCAAAGCTGGCGGCATCACAATTCCAGACTTCAATCTCTATCACAAACCTGTAATCATCAAGAGAGTATGATACTGACACAAAAACAGACATATAGATCAATGGAAGAGATAGAGAGCCAGCAATGGATCCTCAACTCCACAAGATTAGTTGACTTGATCAACTAAACAATACTAGTTGATCTGGTCAGTTAATCTTCAACAAAGCAGGAAAGAATATCCAATGGGAAAAAAGACAGTCTCTTCAACAATTGGTGTTGGGAAAATTTGGACGGCCACATGCAGTAAAATGAAACTGGACCATTTCCTTACACCACACACAAAAACAGACTCCAAATGGATGAAAGACCTCAATGTGAGACAGGAATCCATCAAAATCCTTAAGAACACAGGCAGCAACCTCTTTGACCTCAGCTGCAGCAACTTCTTTCTAGAAACATTGCCAAAGGCAAGGGAAGCAAGGGTAAAAATGAACAATTGGGACTTTGTCAAGACCAAAATCTTTTGCACAGCAAGGTAAACAGTCAACAAAACCAAAAGACAACTGATAGAATGGGAGAAGATATTTGCAAATGACATATCAGATAAAGGGCTAGTATCCCAAATCTATAAAGAACATCTCAAACTCAATACTCAAAGAACAAATAATCCAATCAAGAAACGGGCAGAGGACATGAACAGACATTTCTGCAAAGACATCCAAATGGCCAACAGACACATGAAAAAGTGCTCCATATCACTTGGCATCAGGGAAATACAAATCAAAACCACAATGAGATACCACCTCACAACAGCCAGAATGGATAAAATTAACAAGTCATAAAACCACAGATGCTGGCGAGGATGCAGAGGAACGGGAATCTTCCTACGCTGTTGCAAGCTAGTGCAGCCACTTTGGAAAGCAGCATGGAGGTTCCTCAAAAAAAGTTGAAAATACAGGCACCCTATGACCCAGCAATCACACTACTGGGTATTTACCCTAAAAATACAAATGTAGTGATCCAAAGGCATACGTGCACCCGAATGTTTATAGCAGCAGTGTCCACAATAGCCAAACTATGGAAAGAACCTAGACGTCCATCAATGGATGAATGGATAAAGAAGTTGTGATATATATATATAGATGTAGATATATATTTACATCTATATATATGGGAATTCTATGCAGCCATCAAAGAAAAGAAATCTTGCCATTTGCGATGATGTGGATGGAACTAGAGGGTATTATGCTGAGTCAAATAAATCAATCAGAGAAAGACAATCATCATTATGATCTCCTTGATATGAGGATATTGAGAGGCAAAGTAGGGGGTGTGTGGGGTTTCAGGGGTAGGGAAGGAAAAAACGAAACAAGATGGGATCAGAGGGAGACAAACTGTAAGAGACTCTTAATCTCAAAAAACAAACTGAAGGTTGCCGGGGGAAAGAGGGTAGGGAGAGGGTGATTGGGTTATGGACATTGGGGAAGGTATGTGCTATGGTGAGTGCTGTGAAGTGTGTAAACCTGGTGATTCACAGACCTGTACCCCTGGGGCTAATAATACATTATATGTTAATAAAAATTTTTTTTAAAAAGTGTATTTTATATGACATAAATATTGCTACCTCAGCTTTCTTTTCATTTCCATTTGCATGATAAATGTTTTTCCAACGCTTCACTTTCAATCTGCATGGGCTTTAGGTCCAAAATGAGAGTCTCTTATAGGCAGTATATAAACAGGTCTACCTTTTATCCATTCAACCATCCTGTTCTTTTGATTGAAGCATTCAGTCCATTTACACAATATAATTATTCATAGGTATGTACTTATTGCCATTTTGTCACTTGATTGTCAAGATAAACCTAAAGGGAATGATATAATATATAAAGACTAAAGAGGGGTGCCTGGGTGGCTCAGTGGGTTAAAGCCTCTGCCTTCGGCTCAGGTCATGATCCCAGGGTATTGGAATGGAGCCCTGCATCTGGCTCTCTGCTCAGCAGGGAGCCTGCTTCTCTGACTCACTCTCTCTGCCTGCCTCTGTGCCTACTTGTGATCTGTCTGTCAAATAAATAAATAAAAATCTTTAAAAAAAAAGAACAAAGAAAATCTGATAATAGAAAACACTAAACACAAGTTGAAGATTTTTGCGTTATGTTCTTTGACGTATCTGTTTCAGTGCCTTATATAATGCCTTGTTTTTTCTAGAGATATCCTACTTTCTTTTCTACCATTTTTTCCTCTTTTTTTTTTTTGCTTTGGGGGAAAACAGGGGGATGAGAACGGACTTTTTCTTTTCCCATTATTGATGTGGAAAAGAGATCAAAATGACTTGTAAGTAACTTAACATCTAATATTTAACTAGTGCTTGTTATCTGTCATATAATTTACTGGTAATTTTCTATTACACTCAGAACACCCATGAGATAGTTATTATATATTACCTTCCAGCTTTTTATAGGTAAACATAAATTCCTAATACCTTTGACAGATACTACTTACCCTTTTGTTCTAATTTTTAAATAATTCTACATCTGGTATAGAAGATAAAATTATTATTTTTCTCAACACTAGAGCTGGATAGCAACACATTGTTCAACAAAAGGTTGAGATACATCTGCCTGAGCTCATACTTATAAAATGAACACCACATGAAAAAACAGAAACAAGAAAAGGATTTTTGTTTATTTCCTTTGAAAGATTATTCTGTTTTATCTTCTTCAAGCATATCAAATAAGAAAAGGCATGAACAGCCAGATATATTCAATATTAAATGATAATACAAAAGTAATTTTTTAAAATAAGGAATATATTTAAAAATCAGGTCACCTCAGCTAGCACACTAGACTCATTAACAGACTGAGCTGTCATTAACTTCTATAAATATCATCTAGTGTAGAGCTACCAAGGAGAAAAAGAAAGACAATAAACAAGAATAAAAATCTTGAACCTATTTTCAAGTTAATTGTGGAGTAATTTGTTATTTTTATTACTTAAAACACCTTCCAAAATACATAAAGTATGGGTACCAGAATGAATCCATTTATTCATTCAGCAAGTATTGTTTGAGTACTTAGCACAGGCAAGGCAGTGTTAGGCTATAGGTCACAAGATTAAGTAAATAGTCTTACCCTAGGGGAGTTTACAGATTTAAAGAAAAATATCAGTAAGTGTTAAGATTATTAAATAAGTGCTATGGGTATGTGAAAGGCTATGTGAATGACAGGAAGAGTGTTTCAGTCTTAGGTGAGAGAGGGTAATAGTGATTAGGGATGAAAGAAGGAAAAATCCAAGGCGGTACCTAAAAAACAGGTGTTACAGACGCAGACTGGGAAGAACATTTCAGGCAGAGGAAATGGTATGTAAGAAGGACAAAAAGCTAGAAAGAGAACCTGATGTGTGTAGTAACAATGAGAATGGATGGGTGGAATGGAGTAAATAATTGGGATTCCCCAGAAAATTCATATGTCAAAATCCTAACCTCAGTGTGATGGTATAAGGAGATGGGGGCCCTGGGATGTGCTTATTAGGTCATGAGGGTAGAGCTCTCATAAATGGAATTATTATCTTTATCAAAGGGACTCTATAGAGCTCTTGACCCATCATCACGTAAGGCTGAGAAAAAAAGGTCAGAATTCTACATCCTAGAAGAGGCTCTCACCATAACCTAACCAGGCTGACACTCTACTCTCAAACTTCCAGAATTTGAGAATTGTGTGAAGTAAGTTTCTGTTTGTTTAGAAGCCACCCCACCTATGGTAAATTGTTATAGTAGCTCAAGTCAAAACAGTGGGAAATGCTGTTAAGAAGGCAGTTAGCAGAAATAATTTATATAGGTCCTGGAGAATAATCTTAAAGAATTCAGTTTGTATTCATAGGAAAATGACATTTCACTGAAGTTTTGAAAAGAGGAATAATATGCTGTTATTTTTGTTTCAAAAACATATCTCTGGGCTATGATGTGAAAAACTTTTTGGACAGATGGAAAACAGGAAGCAAAGAAACCAGTTAAGAGAATGTTGGAATAACAGATGTGAATTCAGATGGTTGCAATAGTGAAATGGACAGGTTAGAGTTCCTTGAGTATATTCTGACTTACAGAGAATGTAACAGCAACTTTTATATTCTAAAATATATTTTTCAAAATTTAAATACATAAAGAATAGTTTTTTACATGGGATATTTCAGTGAAAACTGGTCCTAATCAAGATTTATACTAGAATTTCAATATATTGTGTTAAACTTAAAGGCAGAGATATTTAAAGAATATTTAAATATATTCTTATTTCCATTAAAAATAAATTTTTATTAAGTATTAAATAAAAATTTATATTGCTGGCATAAAATGTAGACAGTAAGAACCCACCTACGTATCTATAATCCAGATAACAGATAATAGAGATGTAGATATGTATATGTAGCTATGTATCTTATATCATCAAAGACTACTTATATCTTCAAAAACTACTGTGTGCCTTGTCTTGATCTCAAGCCTCTTGTTTGCAAAAAACTCTTTTCCTGAATCTTAAAACCATTTCCTTACTTATTTTTATAATTACCTTATTGAGATAGAACCTATATACTCTACAACATATCCATTTAAACTGTAAAATTAAAAAATTTTAAAGTATATTCACAGATTTGTATGACCACCATCATGATCAACTTTAGAACATTTTTATCAGCCTGCCCAAAAAATCTTATGCCCATCAGCAGTCCACATTTTCTTTCAATCCCAACTCGATACAACCAACAATCTACTTTTGTCTCTTTGAGTTTGCATATTCTGAAATTTCATGTGGAATCACATAACATGTGGTCCGTTGTGACTGTCTTCTTTTACTTAGCATAATGTTTATAGGATTCATCCATGTTGCAGCACACATCAGTCACTCATTTACTTAAAAAAATACTTTTGCACATATGTTTATCTAAATATATTGTTCTATCCAGTTCAGCATGTTTTTGAAATTCATACAAATGGAATCATGTATATATATTCTTATATAACTTGGTTTTCTCATTCAACATTGTGTTTGTGGCATTTCTCCATGTTGATGTACATAGCTATGGTTCATTTTTACTGATGTGCTATATTTTATTGTATAATTATACCACAATTTACCTATCTATTCTGTTTATGGGCATTTTTTTGCTTCCATTTGTTGCTATTAAAAAAATGCAGCAATTATAAAAAAACATTCTTTTACATTTCTCTTTGTATGTATATGCAAGGTTTTCTATAAGCCAATGTTCTTTAACTTGCAGGTCAAAGCCAATTAAAAGGAGGGTAACTGACTTAAATAGTCATAAGTAGCATGCCAAAATACCCAAAAAGGAACAGAAACTACCAGAATGCCTTCCTTATTGCTAGGATTATTGTTTCCTAAACATTTTGTAATTTCTATAAACATATATATGCATGTCTGTGTATACATATATATGTATATATACATAACCAAATAGAGACAGACACACACACGTGTGGGATTACAATGTGAAGTATATTTCTTACTGTGGCTCATGGTCAAAAAGCACAAGATACCTTTCAAGGGTATATTACTAGATGTGGTTTATAAGTCATAGTAATAAGCAGAAGTGTATTATTACTATATAAAAACAAATCATTCTCCACACTCCCACCAGCAGGACTGCTGCCCATCCTGACAAGGCTTGATGTTGACAGGTTGTTTTGGGGGTTTTTTTGGTCTTTTCTTTTTTTAATGTTGTTTGAAAGACTAGATGATAGACAAGTAATAAAGCAACTACAGTAAAATGTTAATGGCAGAATTTAGGTATATAAAGGGTAATCACTAAAATTCTTTCAATGTGGCATGTAAAAAGGTCAAGGTAAAACTGCCTCAACCGCTAACAGTTTTTTACAAAGCAATATCAGACTGGACTATCCTATTCGAACCACAGTTTAGGCTGATCTTATCCTATAAACAGCTCTGATAAAACCACTTCCCTTAAGAAATGTCCATAGGGTTACTAGAAAATTACATACTTCACCTTGGCCAGTCTGAACAAGGATATTCTACTGATCTTCTTCAAATTTCCTAGTCACTATCTTTACCCTGTTTTCCCACTTTTACAAAATTGGGAAGCTTTTGTGGGAAACAGAAAACAGGATAGTTCTCCCACTATTACAAATGGGATAGTTTTCCCACTATTATAAATGTATAAGCACCTTACTTTTTATTTATATATTGGCCTATTATTTTTGTTCTGTAACTTATGCATCTTTATTTGTTTCTACAGGGTGTTCAAGATTTATAAACTTTGGAGGGCAGGGGTAGACCCTCCAGCCTCTAGTAGAAGGTTATGATCATTTATACACTTAATAAATCCATTTTTATGTAACAAGGGAAGTTCAGAAAATTGAGCTAAATTTATATAATCTCCACGTCAGAAAATAAAAAATAAACACAAAATAAACCTTGCAAAATTTGACTCTCTTTAAAAAAATATATTTTGGATTTATAGGATAGCAATTGATATATATAGCTCGATCTTTTATCTAACAAACTAGATGAACTCTTCCATTGGTTCTAAATGACTACTGGTTTTTATAAAGTTTCTATATAATCATGAAGCTCTGTTTTGACCTTTTAAGGCCTATTCTATTTAGTTCTTCTACTTTGTACGATTTTGAACAGAAGTAGCTATAGTAGGACTCTGTCTTATTCCTAACTTCAAAGAAAAGACTAATAGCCTCTATTAACTGTATTTGCTTGATAGGTAAAGGAAGTTCCCTTCTAATCCTAGCTTGCTAAGAGATATTATTCATAAATGGGTGTTGAATTTTGTTAAATGGTTTTTATAAGACTATATTATTTTTCCCCTTTAATTTGTTAATGTGATGATTCATGTTAACCCGTTATCTAATGCTGAATCATCTTTGTATCCTTGAAATAAATCAATGTTGGTCTTGATGTATTGTTCTTTATATATTGCTGGATTTGTTGTGTTAGTATTTTATTTTTGAAGTTTTTTTAATCTATATTCACCATGATATTAGTTTGTATTTTTCATTTTTTCAATTACTGTTTTCTGGTTTTGGTAACAAGATTATTGTAGTTTCATAACATGAATTAGGAAACATTTACATTTCTACTATCCTCAGGAAGAGCTTATATAAGATTAGTTGTTTGTTCTATAGAATATGGCTCTAAAATATAAAAGTTGTATAGAATATGGCTCTAAAATGAACTGTTTTTAAAAATATAATTTGTTTTTTTGAACATTACATTTACTGAGAAACTGAGAAGATTAAAAATATAGAGAGAGGGCGCCTGGGTGGCTCAGTGGGTTAAGCCGCTGCCTTCGGCTCAGGTCATGATCTCAGGGTCATGGGATCGAGTCCCGCATCAGGCTCTCTGCTCAGCGGGGAGCCTGCTTCCTTCTCTTTCTCTCTCTGCCTGCCTCTCCGTCTACTTGTGGTTTCTCTCTGTCAAATAAATAAAATCTTTAAAAAAAAAATAAAAAAATAAAAAAATATAAAAATATAGAGAGTTCACATATACCCTGCACCAGTTTCCCCTATATTTAGCATCTTACATTAGCATGGTATATTTTGTTAGAATTAATGCAACAATATTGGTATATTATCATTAACTAAAGTCCATACATTATTTATATTTTCTAATGTCCTTTTTCTGTTACAGGATCCCATCCAGATTGCCTAATTATTACACTTAGTTTTCAAGTCTTGTTACGCTCCTCTTGGCTGTGACAGTTTCCCAGGCTTCCCTTGGACTTAATGAACTTGACAATTTTCAGGAGTACTGGCTAGGTATTTTGTAGGGTACCCATTACTAGAGTATGTCTGATATTTTTCTCATAAAACTAGAGTTGTGGGATTTGGGGAGGAAGACCACAGAAATAAAGCGCTATTTTCATCACATCATATCAAAGGTATAAAAGCATATTATGATACATGAATGTTACTGACTTTGATCACTTTGTCAGATTTCTCTGCAGTAAAGTTACTCTTTTTCTTCCCTTTCCATATATACTCTTAGTCACTGCATGCAGCCCAAACCAAGGAGTGAGGAGTAGTGTGCCCCCTCCTTGAGGGTAGAGCATCTACATAAATAATTTGGAAATCTTCTACATGAAAGATTTGTTTCTTTTCTGTCACTATTAATTTATTCAATCATTTATTTATATTAGATGGACTCATGGATATTTATATCCTGGGTTACAATAAAGTACTACTGCATTTTGTTGCTCAAAGTGTTCCATCTTTTATCATTGGGAGCTTTGTCAGTTGGCTCCTGTGTTTCTTTTTTTTTACATTTTTTAAAAATTAATTTTTAAATTTTTTATAAACATATATTTTTATCCTCAGGGGTACAGGTCTGTGAATCGCCAGGTTTGCACACTTCACAGCACTCATCAAAGCACATACCCTCCCCAATATCCATAACCCCACCCCCCTTCTCCCAAACCTGCTCCCCCCAGCAACCCTCAGTTTGTTTTGTGAGATTAAGAGTCACTTATGGTTCTTCTTTGACATACACCCATCAATGTAGTTTTTTGTTTGCTTTTTTGAGCATTTTCTTACTTTTGAGCACTAAAGACACTCAAGACTTATATATGTCTTGCCCCACTGGAATAGCCATTTGTCTGAAGAGAATTCCTTTTACTGGTCAATGGTATTAAAAAACCAAGATCTGAGCATTAGGTGTGCTTGTTGTTACTGAGGCATTATTTCTTTTGGACCCTTTCTACCAAAAGAGGAAAGGAATATATGTGTGTATGCTAACCTGTGTAGATACACATATCTACAAATATTTCTATCTATAACTATTTGTATGGTTAATATTAAACTAATATTAACCTAAATATGGTTAAAATTAAATATAATCTTAAACTTAACTTGAATCCATAGTGATGTCTCCAACTCTGAACCCATGGATCATTCTAGGCTCCTCCAGAGAGATGTGTGATTTCTATACTAATGAGAAACATGACTCCCAATTTACTTAATCATTCAAACATACATAGCAAACATACAGAGTGAATAGTTAACCAGAATTGTTAACCCATATTTCCAAGGGATATAACTAACACCTAGAATAAAGTCCTTATATACAGTTCCTTTATCTTTAGTCTTACAAATACCATGTATATCCAAAGTTACAGCAGACCCCCACCCATTAACCATGTTTTCACTTTCTTCAGTTTGTTAACCATGATCAACTGCAGTCTGGAAAGAGATGATCCTTTCATATCACTGGAAAGTCAATATCACTGGAAGGTCAATAGAAGCCTAACACTATGTCACACTGCCTATGTAATTAATCTCACTTCATCACATTACATAGGCATTTTATCTTATACATCATCATCATCATCATCATCATAAGGATGAGGAGAATATAGTAAGATACCTTGAGAGTGAGACCACATTTACATAACTTTAACTACAGTGTATTGTTATAATTGTTTTACTTTATTATTAGTTATTGTTATTAATCTCCTACTGTGCCTAATTTATAAATTAAACTTTATGATATTTATGTATGTATAGGAAAAAAACATAGCATATACAGAGTCTGGCACTATCTGTGGTTTTAGGCCTCCACTAGGGGTCATGGAATGAATGTATCCCTTGTGGATAAAGGGCGACTACTGTATTTACATCCGTATCTTTTCCCTCGAGCCCCTTCCATGAGATTGTTTCTTATATTTGCAATACATTTAGATGCTCTTGTTGGAGTCTGCATTATTTTCTAGGATCTGCCAACTGCTTAAATGTTGTTTTAAAAAATTTTTGCATATGTTAAGCATTCTTTGTGATGTAAAGTTCTTTGAGTTTTGACAAATGCATAATGTCAGGTTTCCATATTTCCCGCCCTACAGTATCATAGAAGATATGTTACAGCCCCCCAAATCTATTCTGATTCATCCATTCATCTATGTTCCTCTTCCCACAAATTTCTGGCAGTCACTGATCATTTTACTATCTATACTGTTTAACTTTTTAAAAAATGTCACAAAATTGGAATCATATGGTATGTACCTTTTCAAACTGGCTTTTACTTAGCAATATGCATTTAGGATCCTGTGTGTTATTTTGTGACTTGATAGCTCATTTCCTTTTATCATTGAATATATAATATATACATATTATATATATATAATACAAATCCATTATGTGCATGCAACAAAATTTACTTATCCATTTACCTGCTGAAATACATCTTGGTTGATTCTAGCTTTTGGCAATGATTTTCTGAACATTCAGGTGTGGATTTTTATGTGGGCATAAGTTTTCAAATTAACTGGGTAAATATCTAGAAGTTCTTTGTTTATTTTGGATATGAGTTCTTTTTTAGATATTGTGATAGAAGAACTAGATGAAAAAAATCAATAAGGATATGGAAAAAACTCAAAGACACATCAATTATCAGGATCTAATTGACACAGAATGTTGCACCTGACTGAACAATCTACATTCTTCTCCAGTGCATTCACCAAGAGAGATCATACCTGAGACCATAAAAATAAACCTCAAGAAGTTTAAAATAATTGAAATCATGCACTGCATTTGATGTCCACAATAGAAGCAAATGAAATCAATAACAGAAAGCTAACAGTAAATTCCCATACACTTTGAACTACTTATAAACTACTTCAAGTTTATAAATTTCTAGATAACCAAAGGAACAAAGAAGTTTCAAAAGAAATGAAACAAAAAATACGGCAATGATTGCAAATGAAAAGACAATATATCAGATTTTGTGTAGTGTGCCTAAGACAGTGCTTGTAATATATTACAAAGGAGGTAAAATCTCAAATCAACAACATAAGCTTCTGCCTTAAGGACTGTAAAGAGCAAAATAAACTCAAAATAAAGAATGAAATCATAAGGAGCAGAGATCAATGAAATTTGCAAATGGAAAAATAATGAAAACCAATGAAACAAAATCTCATTCTTTGAAAATATCAATAATACTGAAATATCTTAAGCCAGATGGAAAAAGAAAAGAAGAGAAATTACCAATAAAGGAATGAAATAGTAATATGAATATAGACAGTTAAGACAAAAACATAATAATCAGAAGATACTAGGAAAAGTCCATACACATAAATTAGATAACTTAGATGAAATGGATGAATTCCTTAAAAAGCACAAAATGTTACAGTTAATCAAATATAAAACAGATAGTTTGTAAAGCTTTATAATTTTTATGGAAATTGAATCTACAGTGCAAAAACTCTAGAAAAACAAATCTCTAGGTCATATGGTTTCACTAGTAACTTTTACAAAATATTTAAAGAGAAATTAATATAAATCCTACATAAACTCTTCCAGAGAATAGAAAAGGGAACACTTTTTCTTGGGAGATTGTGTATCTTTTTTAAAATTAAATTAAATTAAAATTTTTTTTCGGTGTTCCAAATTCATTGTTTATGCACCACACCCAGTGCTCCATGCAATATGTGCCCTCCTTAATACCCACCCATCCAAACCCAACCCAACCCCCACCCATCCAAAACCCTCAGTTTGTTTCTCAGAGTCTCTCTTGGTTTGAATACCCCTCTGATTTTCCCCAATTCACTTCTCCTCTCTATCTCCCAATGTCCTCTCTATTATTCCTTATGCTCCACAAGTAAATGAAATCATATGATAACTGACTCTATCTGCATGGCTTATTTCACTCAGTATAATCTCCTCCAGACCCATCCATGTTGATACAAAAGTTGGGTATTCATCCTTTCTGGTGGAGGCATAATACTCCATTGTATATATATGGACCATATTGAGATACCACCTTATACCACTTAGAATGGCCAAAATCAACAAGACAGTAAACAACAAGTGTTGGAGAGGATGTGGAGAAAGGGGAACCCTCTTACACTGTTGGTGGGAAGGCAAGTTGGTATAGCCACTTTGAAAACAGTGTGGAGATTCCTTAAGAAATTAAAAATAGAGCTACCCTATGACCCTGCAATTGCACTACTGGGTATTTACCCCAAAGATAAAGATGTAGTGAAAAGAAAGGCCATCTGTACCCCAGTGTTCATAGCAGCAATAGCCACCATTGCCAAACCAAGATGCCCTTCAACAGATGAATGGATAAAGAAGAAAAGGAAAGGGTGGGGTTATGGGCATTGGGGAGGGTATGTGCTTTGGTGAGTGCTGTGAAGTGTGTAAACCTGGCGATTCACAGACCTGTACCCCTGGGGATAAAAATATATGTTTATAAAAAATAAAAAATTTTAAAAAAAGAAGAAAAGGAAATACTTTATATTACCTTTTTTATGAAGGTAATGTTACCTTGACAGTAAAAACATATAAAAAAATCCTGTAAAACAATTTCTCTTATGAATATAGATATGAAAATTCTTACCAAAATGTTACCAGATTTCAGCAATATACAAAAAGAATTAAAAGGGAAAAAAAAATGATATGACACAACCTAGTGGAGTTTATTTTAAGAATGCAAGACTGTATGTAAAAAAGTCAATCAACAAAATCAATCAAACTGACAGGCTAGGAAAAAAGAAGATCACATAATTATACGAATTTATGCAAAATGTATATCAGTATCCATCCATCATAAAATGTCTCAGAAAAACTTGGAAAAGAAACAGAGCAGAAACTCTCTCAAACTTAAAAGCTTTTTCAGAAAGCCTATAAATGATACTATACTAATTGATGAAAGACTGAAAGCTTTTCCCATAAGATCAGGAAAAAGGCAGGAATGTCCATCTCATCATGGCTCCAGAACACAGTGGTGGAAGTTCTAGTTAGAACAACCGGCAAGAAAAAAAAAATCAAGTCACGCCAATCGGGAAGGAAGAAATTGCCCCTATTTGTAGATAACATAAATGTACTGAAAATACGGAAGACTCTTTAAAAAAAAAAAGGCAACAGAAAATACCCTCCTAAAACTAATCGTACTAGTCTGTAATCTATGTTGTAGTACATAAGATCAATAAACAAATTATACTACTACAAAGAACAAATTGGTGGTTGCCAGAGGGGAGAGGAGTAGGGTGATGGGTGAAATGGGTGGAGTTATGGAATGAATAAGTCCTAGGGATGAAAGGTACAGCATAGGGAATACATAATATATGGTAACAGATTGTAGCTACATTTGTGGTGAGCATAGCATAATATATAAAGTTGTCAAATCATTATGTTGTATACCTAAAAGTGAGGTGCTATTATGTGTTGACTATATTTTAATTAAAAAAATTAAATACCATTTACAGACTTGTGATGTCTAGTACTGTATGTTAGAAGCTTAGAAGTTGCCACTCCATCCTAAAGACAAGTAAAAGGCTGAATGGACTGAAAAATGAATCCTTTCTAGATCTGTAAGAGATGGAAGATACAGGTCAAACTACTGTCTCCAAGACTGGAGAGACCAATAGGCAAAACAGAAAGTTCTGGCTTATCAAAGCAGAGACTCACAAGGAAAAGAGCTACAGGAAACAGTGCTGAGGTGGGAAAACCTGAATTGTAATTGATGAATAGTTGGATGCTTGGTACGGACAAGTGGATGTTAAAAATTCCAGGAGGACCCAGTCATAGGGGACCCTCCAAAATACTGTGAGATTTATTTCCAAGAGTATAACCAGGTTCCTACAGAAGATAATGAAAAAATGTCCTCGTGCTTCCAGCAAAGGGAGAGGAAAGGAACCATTTTGAAATACTGTTAGTACTGTGTTCTTCTTAATCAGGCCTGACTTCAGGGATAACTGGTTAATCAGAGCATAATCCATTGGGATATTATCAGAGCCTAATTGACCTGGAAAAAGCAACATACCCAAATTCTGCTCACTCTAGTCATGCTGTCCCACCTAAGGTTGGGGATGTGGTGAGAAAGAAATGAGAAACATTTGCAAGGTGCAAAATCCAGAGGCACAAATTCACTAAAGGACTGATACCTAATTTGTAGGACTATAAAACACTTCCCACCCCCCAAATATCATCACCATATTACTAAAGGACATTTAAAACATTTCCTTTTTTTGTGGAGAAAGAGGAACCTCTTGCACTGTTGGTTGGAATGCAAATTGGTACAGCCACTGTGGAAAACGAGATGGAAGTTCTTCAAAAAGATGTAAATAGAGGATACATGCACCCTGATGTTTATAGCAGCATTACCTACAACACCCAAATTCTGGAAACAGTCCAAATGTCCATCAACTGATAAATGGATTAAGATGTGGTATAGACACACACACACACACACACACACACACACACACACACACGTATTACCCATAAAAAAACAATGAAAACTTGCCATCTGCAACGATTTAGATGAAACTAAGGAGTATTATGCTAAGTGAAAATGAAGTCAGTCAGTCAGAGGAGGACAAATACCATTATGATTTCACTCAAATGTAGAATTTAGGAAACAAATGAGTATAGAGGGAAAAAAGAGAGGCAAACCAAGAAACAGACTCTCAACTTTAGAGAACAAACTGATGGTTACCAGAGGGGAGGTGCGAGGTGGGATGAATAAAATAGGTGATGGGGATTAAGGAGAACACCTTTGATGAGCACTGGGTGTTATACGTAACTGTTGAGTCACTAAATTGTTTACCTGAAACTAATATTACATTGTATATTAGCTATCTGGAATTTAAATAAAAATATAAAAAAATCTAAAAAGAAACCTAGTTCCTTTCATCTAATACACAATGTATGGCTATCAAGAATAAAAAATTATAAGGCAAAAACACAATTTCAAAAGACAAAGCAAACATCATAACCAGACATGGCAGTGATTTTGGCAGATCAGAATTTAAAACTATGATTAATATGTTAAGGGTTGTAATGGATAAAGTAGATAGAATGCAGGAACAGTTGGGTGATGTAAGCAAAAAGAATCCAATGAAAGAACTAAAAAGAAATGCTAGGCATGAAAAAACATTGATCAGTAATGAAGAATACCCTTGGTGGGCACCATTAGTAGACTAGACACAGCTGAGCAAAGAATTTCTGAGTTAGAGGATATATCAATAAAACCCTTTAAAACTGCAAAGAAAAGGGCGCCTGGGTGGCTCAGTGGGTTAAGCCACTGCCTTTGGCTCAGGTCATGACCTCAGGGTCCTGGGATCGAGTCCCACATCGGGCTCTCTGCTCGGCAGGGAGTCTGCTTCCTCCTCTCTCTCTCTCTGCCTGCCACTCTGCCTACTTGTGATCTCTCTCTCTATCAAATAAATAAATAAATTAAAAAAAAAAACCTGCAAAGTAAAAAGAACAAAGACTGAAAACAAAATAAAATATCCAGGGACTGCGGGACAACTACAGAAGGTATAACATATGTATAATGGGAATAACAGAAGAGAGAAAATAACAGAAGAAATACTTGAAAAAACAGTGTTTGAGAATTTCTCCAAATTAATGTCAGACACCAAACCATAGATTCAGGAAGCTCAGAGAACTTGAAGTAGCATAAATGCAAAAATGAAAAACAAAAAACCCTAAACTATACTTACGCATATAATTTCAAACTACAGATAATTAAAGAAAAAGAATCTTGAAAAGTGTCAGAGAAAAAAGTACAACAAAACCCTTCCCTAAGGAGAAACAATTATACCTGACTTTGTCTCAGAAGCCATGCAAGCAGGAAGAAAGTAGAAGGAAAGACTTAATTGTTGCAAGAAAAGAACAACCAACTCAGAATTCTGTACTGTGAAATCATCCTTAAAAGTGCAGGAGAAATAAAGGCTTCACAAATAAAAATTGAGGTTATTTGTTGCCAGTAGATCTGCCTTGCAAAAAATGTTACAAGAAGTTCTTTAGAGAAAAGGGAAATAATGTAGGTCCTTACATAGAGCATAAAAAGATGGAATAAGTGAAAGTAAAATAAAAACTTATTTTTCTTATTCTTAGCTGATCTAACATATGTTTGTTCAAAATTATAATATATTCAGTTATATATAAAAATATAATATATTCAGTTATATATGCTTATGTATATATCTTATGTGTATATATATATATATGCTTATATATAAGTGAAATGAGTGACAGCAATAATACAAAGGATGGGAGGAAGGAATTAGGATAATTTTATTATAAGGTATTCACACTATTTGTGAAACAGTATAATGTCATTTGAAAGTGGAATTGGGTTAATTGTGAATGTATACTGTAAACTCTAGGAAAACCACAAAAATAGTAAAATAAGAAGTATAGTCAATATGCTAAGAAAGGAGAAAAAAATTGAATCAGATATAAGGCTCAATTAAACAAAAGCAGAAAAAGCAAAAGATAAAAATAGGAATGAAGAACAGCAAAAATTGGAAAAATATTCAATATGGTAGTCATTAATCCAGCTCTATTAAAATCACTATGAATTTGAATGGTCTAAATGCACCAATTAAAAGACAGAGATTGTTGAAGATGGTGGAGAAGTAGCAGGCTGAGACTACTTCAACTAGCAGGAGATCAGCAGGATAGCTTATGCAAATCCATCGGCAGATCGAAGAGAAGAACAGCAATTCTGGAAACAGAAAAACAACCACTTTCTGAAAGGTAGGATTGGCGGAGAAGTGAACCCAAAGCGACGGGAAGATAGACCCCGGGGGGAGGGGCCGGCTCCTGGCAAGCGGCGCAGCAACGGAGCACAAAATCAGGACTTTTAAAAGTCTGTTCCGCTGAGGGACATTGCTCCAGAGGTTAAACCGGGCGAAGCCCACGCGGGGTCAGCGTGGCCTCAGGTCCCACAGGGTCACAAAAGGATCGGGGGTGTCTGAGTGTCGCAAAGCTTGAGGGTATTGGAACGGGAAAACCGGCTACCAGAGAGAGAGCCGACAGTAAGCTCACAGCTCGGGGTTACCTTGAACCGGCCACAGGCTCGGTGAGCTTGGAGTGCGGCCGGAGGTCAGGCAGACGGGAGTAACTCGGCGCTGTTCTCTGAGGACACACTGAGGAGTGGGGCCCCAGGCTCTCGGCTCCTCCAGGCCGGAGACCAGGAGGCCCCCATTTGTATTCCCGTCCGCCGGAACTCGAGGGAAAGTGCTCAGGGAACAAAAGCTCCTGAAAGCAAACCCGAGCAGATTACTCAGCCCCTGATAAGGGCGGTGCAATTCCACCTGGGGCAAAGACACTTGAGAATCACTACACCAGGCCCCTCCCCCAGAAGATCAACAAGAAATCCAGCCAAGACCAAGTTCACCTACCAAGGAGTGCGGTTTCAATACCAAGGAGAGCAGCAGAATTCCAAGTTGGAGAAAGCAAAGCACGGAACTCATGGCTTTCTCCCTGTGATTTTGTTAGTCTTGCAGTTAATTTAATTTTTTTCTTTTTCATTTCTTTTCTCTTCTTTTGCTAAATTTTTTAAACTTTTACCCTTTTCTTTTTTTAACGTTTTTTAACTAGTTTATCTAATATATATATTTTTTCTCTTTTATATTTTTCTTTATTCATTTTCTTTTTTTTATTCTTTTCTTTTCTTTTTTCTTTCTTTCCTTTTGAACCTCTTTTTATCCCCTTTCTCCCCCCTCACGAGTTGGGATCTCTTCTAATTTGGTTAAAGCATATTTTCCTGGGGTTGTTGCCACCCTTTTAGTATTTTACTTGCTCCTTCATATACTCTTATCTGGACAAAATGACAAGGCGGAAAAATTCACCACAAAAAAAGAACAAGAGGCAGTACCGAAGGCTAGGGACCTAATCAATACAGACATTGGTAATATGTCAGATCTAGAGTTCAGAATGACAATTCTCAAGGTTCTAGCCGGGCTTGAAAAAAGCATGGAAGATATTAGAGAAACCCTCTCGGGAGATATAAAAGCCCTTTCTGGAGAAATAAAAGAACTAAAATCTAACCAAGGTGAAATAAAAAAAGCTATTAATGAGGTGCAATCAAAAATGGAGGCTCTCACTGCTAGGATAAATGAGGCAGAAGTAAGAATTAGTGATATAGAAGACCAAATGACAGAGAATAAAGATGATGAGCAAAAGAGGGACAAACAGCTACTGGACCACGAGGGGAGAATTGGAGAGATAAGTGACACCATAAGACGAAACAACATTAGAATAATTGGGATTCCAGAAGAAGAAGAAAGAGAGAGGGGAGCAGAAGGTATACTGGAGAGAATTATTGGGGAGAATTTCCCCAATATGGCAAAGGGAATGAGCATCAAAATTCAAGAGGTTCAGAGAACGCCCCTCAAAATCAATAAGAATAGGCCCACACCCCATCACCTAATAGTAAAATTTACAAGTCTCAGTGACAAAAAGAAAATCCTGAAAGCAGCCCGGGAAAAGAAGTCTGTAACACACAATGGTAAAAATATTAGATTGGCAGCTGACTTATCCACAGAGAACTGGCAAGCCAGAAAGAGCTGGCATGATATTTTCAGAGCACTAAACGAGAAAAACCTGCAGCCAGGATACTAGGCTATCATTGAAAATAGAAGGAGAGATTAAAAGCTTCCAGGACAAAAACTGAAAGAATTTGCAAACACCAAACCAGCTCTACAGGAAATATTGAAAGGGGTCCTCTAAGCAAAGAGAGAGCCTACAAGTGGTAGATCAGTAAGGAACAGAGACCATATACAGTAACAGTCATCTTAAAGGGAATACAATGGCACTAAATTCATATCTCTCAATAGTTACCCTGAATGTTAATGGGCTAAATGCCCCAATCAAAAGACACAGGGTATCAGAACAGATAAAAAACCAAAACCCATCTATATGTTGCCTCCAAGAAACTCATTTTAAGCCCGAAGACACCTCCAGATTTAAAGTGAGGGGGTGGAAAAGAATTTACCATGCTAATGGACACCAGAAGAAAGCAGGAGTGGCAATCCTTATATCAGATCAATTAGATTTTAAGCCAAAGACTATAATAAGAGATGAGGAAGGACACTATATCATACTCAAAGGGTCTGTCCAACAAGAAGATCTAACAATTTTAAATATCTATGCCCCCAAAGTGGGAGCAGCCAACTATATAAACCAATTAATAACAAAGTCAAAGAAACACATCAACAATAATACAATAATAGTAGGGGACTTTAACACTCTCCTCACTGAAATGGACAGATCATCCAGCAAAAGATCAGCAAGGAAATAAAGGACTTAAACGACAAACTGGACCAGATGGACATCACAGATATATTCAGAACATTTCATCCCAAAGCAACAGAATACACATTCTTCTCTAGTGCACATGGAACATTCTCCAGAATAGATCACATCCTCGGTCCTAAATCAGGACTCAACGGTATCGAAAGATTGGGATCATTCCCTGCATATTTTCAGACCACAATGCTCTGAAGCTAGAACTCAACCACAAAAGGAAGTTTGAAAAGAACCCAAATACATGGAGACTAAACAGCATCCTTCTAAAGAATGAATGGGTCAACAGGGAAATTAAAGAAGAATTGAAAAAAATCATGGAAACAAATGATAATGAAAATACAACGGTTCAAAATCTGTGGGACACAACAAAGGCAGTCCTGAGAGGAAAATATATAGCGGTACAAGCCTTTCTCAAGAAACAAGAAAGGTCTCAATTACACAAGCTAACCCTATACCTAAAGGAGCTGGAGAAAGAACAAGAAAGAAGCCCTAAGCCCAGCAGGAGAAGAGAAATCATAAAGATCAGAGCAGAAATCAATGAAATAGAAACCAGAAAAACAATAGAACAAATCAACGAAACTAGGAGCTGGTTCTTTGAAAGAATTAATAAAATTGATAAACCCCTGGATAGACTTATCAAAAAGAAAAGAGAAAGGACCCAAATAAATAAAATCATGAATGAAAGAGGAGAGATCACAACTAACACCAAAGAAATACAAACTATTATAAGAACATACTATGAGCAACTCTACGCCAACAAATTTGACAATCTGGAAGAAATGGATGCATTCCTAGAAACATATAAACTACCACAACTGAACCAGGAAGAAATAGAAAGCCTGAACAGACCCATAACCAGTAGGGAGATTGAAACAGTCATTAAAAATCTCCAAACAAACAAAAGCCCAGGGCCAGACGGCTTCCCGGGGGAATTCTACCAAACATTTAAAGAAGAACTAATTCCTATTCTCCTGAAACTGTTCCAAAAAATAGAAATGGAAGGAAAACTTCCAAACTCATTTTATGAGGCCAGCATCATCTTGATCCCAAAACCAGACAAGGATCCCATCAAAAAAGAGAGCTATAGACCAATATCCTTGATGAACACAGATGCGAAAATTCTCACCAAAATACTAGCAAATAGGATTCAACAGTACAGTAAAAGGATTATTCACCACGACCAAGTGGGATTTATTCCAGGGCTGCAAGGTTGGTTCAACATCCGCAAATCAGTCAATGTGATACAACACATCAATAAAAGAAAGAACAAGAACCATATGGTACTCTCAATAGATGCTGAAAAAGCATTTGACAAAGTACAGAATCCCTTCCTGATCAAAACTCTTCAAAGTGTAGGGATAGAGGGCACATACCTCAATATCATCAAAGCCATCTATGAAAAACCCACCGCAAATATCATTCTCAATGGAGAAAAACTGAAAGCTTTTCCGCTAAGGTCAGGAACACGGCAGGAATGTCCATTATCACCACTGCTATTCAACATAGTACTAGAGGTCCTAGCCTCAGCAATCAGACAACAAAAGGAAATTAAAGGCATCCAAATCGGCAAAGAAGAAGTCAAATTATCACTCTTCGCAGATGATATGATACTATATGTGGAAAACCCAAAAGACTCCACTCCAAAACTGCTAGAACTTGTACAGGAATTCAGTAAAGTGTCAGGATATAAAATCAATGCACAGAAATCAGTTGCATTTCTCTACACCAACAGCAAGACAGAAGAAAGAAATTAAGGAGTCAATCCCATTTACAATTGCACCCAAAACCATAAGATACCTAGGAATAAACCTAACCAAAGAGGTACAGAATCTATACTCAGAAAACTATAAAGTACTCATGAAAGAAATTGAGGAAGACACAAATAAATGGAAAAATGTTCCATGCTCCTGGATTGGAAGAATAAATATTGTGAAAATGTCTATGCTACCTAAAGCAATCTACACATTTAATGCAATTCCTATCAAAGTACCATCCATCTTTTTCAAAGAAATGGAACAAATAATTCTAAAATTTATATGGAACCAGAAAAGACCTCGAATAGCCAAAGGGATATTGAAAAAGAAAGCCAACGTTGGTGGCATCACAATTCCAGATTTCAAGCTCTATTACAAAGCTGTCATCATCAAGACAGCATGGTACTGACACAAAAACAGACACATAGATCAATGGAACAGAATAGAGAACCCAGAAATAGACCCTCAACTCTATGGTCAACTAATCTTTGACAAAGCAGGAAAGAATGTCCAATGGAAAAAAGACAGCCTCTTCAATGAATGGTGCTGGGAAAATTGGACAGCCACATGCAGAAAAATGAAATTGGACCATTTCCTTACACCACACACAAAAATAGACTCAAAATGGATGAAGGACCTCAATGTGAGAAAGGAATCCATCAAAATCCTTGAGAACACAGGCAGCAACCTCTTCGACCTCAGCCGCAGCAACATCTTCCTAGGAACAACGCCAAAGGCAAGGGAAGCAAGGGCAAAGATGAACTATTGGGATTTCATCAAGATCAAAAGCTTTTGCACAGCAAAGGAAACAACAGTTAACAAAATCAAAAGACAACTGAGAGAATGGGAGAAGATATTTGCAAACGACATATCAGATAAAGGACTAGTGTCCAGAATCTATAAAGAACTTAGCAAACTCAACACCCAAAGAACAAATAATCCAATCAAGAAATGGGCAGAGGACATGAACAGACATTTCTGCAAAGAAGACATCCAGATGGCCAACAGACACATGAAAAGTGCTCCATATCACTCGGCATCAGGGAAATACAAATCAAAACCACAATGAGATATCACCTCACACCAGTCAGAATGGCTAAAATCAACAAGTCAGGAAATGAGAGATGCTGGTGAGGGTGCGGAGAAAGGGGAACCCTCCTACACTGTTGGTGGGAATGCAAGCTGGTGCAGCCACTCTGGAAAACAGCATGGAGGTTCCTCAAAATGTTGAAAATAGAACTGCCCTATGACCCAGCAATTGCACTACTGGGTATTTACCCTAAAGATACAAACGTAGTGATCCAAAGGAGCATGTGCACCTGAATGTTTATAGCAGCAATGTCCACAATAGCCAAACTATGGAAAGAACCTAGATGTCCATCACCAAATGAATGGATCCAGAAGATGTGGTATATATACACCATGGAATACTATGCAGCCATCAAAAGAAATGAAATCTTGCCATTTGCGACAACATGGATGGAACTAGAGCGTATCATGCTTAGTGAAATAAGTCAAGCAGAGAAAGACAACTATCATATGATCTCCCTGATACGAGGAAGTGGTGATGCAACATGGGGGCTTAAGTGGGTAGGAGAAGAATCAATGAAACAAGATGGGATTGGGAGGGAGACAAACCATAAGTGACTCTTAATCTCACAAAACAAACTGAGGGCTGCTGGGGGGAGGGGGTTTAGGAGAAGGAGGTGGGGTTATGGACATTGGGGAGGGTATGTGCTTTGGTGAGTGCTGTGAAGTGTGTAAACCTGGCGATTCACAGACCTGTACCCCTGGGGATAAAAATATATGTTTATAAAAAATAAAAAATTAAAAATTAAAAAAAAATAAAATAAAAGACAGCCATTGTTAAGATTCCCAACTATATATTGTCTAGAAGAGACCTACTGTAAACATAAAGGTACATATAGGTTAAATGTAAATGGATATAGAAAAACATACCATGCTAACATTCATCTAGATAAGGAGGAGTAACTATATTAGTTTCAGGCATTTATGCTAAAGAAAGATATTTATAAGGATAAAGGATCAATTCCCCAAGAGTACTAAATGATCTTAATGTGCATGCACCTAACAACACAGTGTCAAACTTTGTGAGGTAAAAACTAAAAACTGCAAAGAGAAATAAGTCCACTATCGTACTTAAAGACTACAATACCACCTTGTCAGAAATGGATAGGTACATGAGTATCTGAGCAGAAAATGAGTAAGGACAAACTTGAACTCAACAACTGCAAATTGGGTATAACTGACATCTATAAGCTACTTCATCCAATAATGATGGGGTATACCTTCTTCTAAAGCTCATGTGAAACTTTCACCAAGGTAGACTTTCTGGGTCATAACACACACCTTAACAAATTTAAAAGGATAGAAATCCTACAGTTTCTACTTTCAGACCAGAATGGAATTAAACTAAAATTCAGTAACAGAGAAATGACTAGAAAATCCCAGAATATGTAGAGAATGAACAGCATGTTTTTTAAATAACACTTGGGTTAAAGAAGAAATATCCAGAGAAATTTTGAAATATTTTGAAGTAAGTAAAAATGAAAGGGGATAGAGGAATTGTCAAACAGGTGGAGGGGATTAAGAAGTACAAATTTCTAGTTATCACACAAATAAGACAAAGGAATCAAAATTTTAAGAAACAGTAGGGAGAGGGAATAAGGAGAAGAGGGAGAGATAGAAGGAGAGAGAGAAACTAAACTTTGAAATGCAGATAAAGCAGCACTTACAGGGAAATTTAGACCATCTAATACAAATATTACAAAAATAAAGATCTTAAATCAATCATCTGAATTTCTACCTTAAGAAAACAGAAAAATAAAAATAAAATAAATTCTAAATAAGCAAAATTGAAATAAGAAATAACAACAATGAGGGAAGAATAAGTGAAATGGAAAATTGGCAATTAATAGAGAAAATCTATAAAACCAAAACAACGTCTTTGATATTATAAATAAAACTGATAAGCCTCTAGCCAGGCTAAGTAAAAAAGAGAATATACAAATTACTAATATTAGAAATAAAAGAGGACATCACTACAGTTCCTATGCAAATTAAAAAAGACAAGAATACTTTTAACAACTCTATACCTGTAAATTGGATAACCTAGATGAAATGGATCATTATTTTAAAAATCCAATCTGCCAAAACTCACATAAGAAGAAATAGACAATCATAGGCCTATTAAATTCTATTAAGGAAATTAAGCCAAAGATTAATAATCTTCCAAACAGGAAGCACCAGACTTGGATGTATCCATAGTGAATTCTACCAAACATTTAAGGAAGAAATTGCCTCAATTGTCTATAATCTCTTAAAGAAGATGCAGGGGAAATACTTCTAAACTCATTCTATTAGGCTGGTATTACCCTAAGGCCAAATAAAGCAAAGACAATGGAAGAAAAAAACACAAAACTACACACCAATGTCTGCAAAAATCCTCAACAAAATATTAGCATAATGAATCCAATAATGTGTAAAAAAATTATACCCTGTGACCAAGTAGGATTAATTCTGGATATGCATGGCAGGTTCAACATTTCAAAATCAACTAATATTTTTCATCACAGGTAAAGAAAGAAAAGTCACATGATCATATCAATAGGTGCAGATCAAGCGTTTTACAAAATCCTAGACCCATTTGTGGTCAAAATTCAGTAAACTAGAAATAGTATGGACACAAGGGAAATGTCCTTAACGTGATTAAAAAAAAATCTATAAAAACCTACAGGTAACATATTACTTAATGGTGAGAAACTCAAAGCTTTCTTAGTAAGATTATGTATGGTATCCCCTCTCACCACTCCTTTTCAACACTGTACTGGAAATTTTAGCTAATGCAATAGGACAAGAAAAGGAAATAAAAGGTATACAAACTGGGAAGGAAAAAAACAAACTGCCTTTGTTTATAGATGACATGGGTCAACTATGTAAAAAAATCGAAATAATCATCAATAAAAAAACCTTCTGGAACTAATAAGTGATTTTAGCAGGGTTGCAGAATACGAAGTTAATATACAAAAGCCAATCATTTTCCTATACACCAGCAAGAAACAACTGAAACTTGAAATTAAAAGATGATACTAGTTACATTAGTAGTCCTCAAATGAAAAACATATAATCTAAAAGAAATCTGTGTAATAGCTATATGAGGAAAACTATCACTCAGTGAAATCAACAAAGAACTAAATAAAGCTCCTATCCCATGTTCATGAATAAGAAGACTGAATATTGTCAGAATGTCAGTTCTTCTCAGCTTGATCTGTAGATTCCACGGCATTTTGAACAAAAATTTCAGCAAATTATTTAATGGATATCTATAGACTGATTCTAAAGTTTCTATGAAGAGGCAACAGATTCAAAAGAGTCAACACAACACTGAAACAGAATGAAGTTAGAGGACTTATAGTTAACAGACTCCAATTCTTAATATAAAATTATAGTAATCAATATAGTGTAGTATTGGTGAAAAACGGCAAATAAATGAATGGAAGAGAATAGAGAGCCCAGAAATGTAGACACATTTAAATAGAGTCAACTGATTTTTTTTTTTGACAAAGGAGCAGAAGCAATATAACAGTGCAAAAACAGTCTTTTCAACAAATGGTTACTGGAACAACTGGACATCTACATGCAATAAAATAAAATCTAGATACTGACCTTATATCCTTCTCAAAAGTTAACACAAAATGCATCATAGAAAAAATGAAAAACATCTGTAGTCTCTCATTTCTTATGATACCTTGAGTTTTGTCACTTTTTTTGGGGGGGGTATCTTATAACTTCCTTAGAATTTTCTCTCTGAGAAATCTGTGAGGTCTAATTTGAAGCAGAATCCCTTGAGAGATGACTTACTTATGTCAATTGCTTAGGACATTTTCAACCCAAAGCTACTTTGAATTTTCCCTTGTTTGATACTTTTCATACTGCACAAGTAGTCACAACATGAGCCATCACAAGGTTATGATATAGAAGGGACAACAGCTGGACTTAACTCCCTTCCAAAGCTTTCAAGGCCGAGGAGACACTTGAAGGATCATTCTTAAAAAATACATGGAGTTGATCCTGTGCTCTAGATGTTATGATCTGTAAATGAATCAAAACTGCATAGAATTGCTATGCTCTGTGCAAGGATCTGAAGATACCCTAAGGAACTTGAAACATGTTATTCAGGTTGTGTATTATATGACTCATGATGAATGGGTCTGTTTCAGTGTTGTGTTGACTCTTTTGAATCTGTTGCCTCTCCATAGATAAGAAGAATGATAAAACTCTTATGGGGCTTATAATATATAGCAAACTATACTCGCTGGGTGAGGAAAAGTGTCAGCTTCTCTGCCTGAAGGTGGTCATTCACCCCAAGTCTGTCTCACTTGTCTTTTGTAACCTGGTGTACTTCCTCTGATTTTGAATCTGGATGTTGTACCTGAAGTTTTGTAGAACTGACCCAAGAAAATGTACATGCTGTGTATGTTGTATTTCCTATCCTAAAGTATTTTTTAAAAAAATTTTGATAAAATACACACACCATAAAATGTATCACTTTAGTTAATTTTAAGTGCATAGCTCATTGGCTTAATGATATTAAAGTTATTGTGCAACCGTCATCACTGTCCATCTCCAGAGCTTTTTTGTCATGCTATACTGATACTCTGTGCCCATTAAACAATAACTTCCTGTTCTACCCTTCCAGCCCCTGGTAACCATGTTCTACTTTCTATGTATTTGGCTATTCTAGATACCTCATGAGTGTGGTATGAGTGAAATGAGAAAATTCTCATCCTTTTTATGTCTGGCTTATTTCACTCAGCATGTGTCCAAGATTCATCCATTTTGTGTCATATATTAGCAGCTCATTCGTTTTTAAGGCTAATATTCCACTGTATGTGTATAACACATTTTGCTTAACCATTCATCTGTCAATGGACTTTAAGTAGCTTCCACGTTTTTGCTATTGTGAATAACGCCACTATGAACACTGGTATATAAGGATCTTTTGGTTCAAGTCAATGCTTTCAGTTGCTTTGGGTGTATATCAAGAAGTGGAATTACTTCACCATATGGTAACTCTTTTTAATTTTTTTTGAAAAACTGCAATAATGCTTTGAACAATGGCTATATCATTTTACTTTCTCACCAGCAATGTACAAGTGTTCCGATTTTTCCACAATCTTACCAACACTTGTTTGTTTATAATAGCTATCCTCATGGGTGTGAGATAGTATCTCATTGTGGTTTTGATTAACATATCTCCAATGATTAGTGTTGTTGAATACCTTTTCATGTGCTTATTGGCCACTTGTATATCTTTTTTGGAGAAATATTTATTCATTTTTAAATTTTTTTTGTGTGTGTGGGAGTTCTTTATATATTTTGGATATTAAATCCTTATCAGATATATGATTTTTAAATGCTTTCTCCCATTTTGCCATTTTACTTTGTTGATAGTGTCCTCTGAGGCACAAAGGTTTTAATGCTGATAAAGTCCAATTAAAAGCCTCTTTTTTGTTGCTGCTAGTAATGTTGGTGTCATATTCTAGAAAACCAGTGCCAATTCTAATGTCATGAAGCTTTTCCTAATGTTTTTTTGTCTATGAGTTTTATAATTTTAGTTCTTACATTTAGGTCTTTGATACATTTTGAGTTGATTTTAGTATATTTTGTTAGGTAAGGGGGAAACTCCATTCTTTTGCCAATGGATATCCAGTTCTCCCAGTATCATTTGTTGAAGACTGTCTTTATCCTTACTGAGTTGTCCTGGTACCCTTCTCAAAAATCATTTGACCTTATAGGAAAAAGTTTATTTCTGGCCTCTCTATTCTATTCCATTGGCCTAAAAATCTGACTTAATGCTTGTACAACTTTTTTGATTATTGTAACCTTGCAGTCAGTTTGGTATCAGGGAGCAGGAGTCTTCCTGCTTTGTTGTTTTTTCCAAGGTTGTTTTGTCTCTTTGGGGCCCCTAGAGAGTCCATATAAATTTTAGGATGGATTTTTCTATTTCTGCAAAAAAGTTATGTTGCTGTATTTTGATAGGGATTGAATTAAATCTGCAAATTGCTTTGGATAGTATTGACATCTTAACAATATTGTTTTCCAAACCATAAACAAGGAACTTACGTCCATTCATTTAAATCTTCCTTAATTTCTGTTAGCAAAATTTTACTTTTCAGTGTACACAGCTCTCACGTCCTTGATTAAGTTAATTACTAAGTATTTTATTCTTTCTGATGCAGTTTTAAGTTGAATTGCTTTCAAAAGTTCCTTTTTGCATCTTTCATTGTTATGAATGGGAACACAACTGATTTTTGTATATTGATTAAATATCTTTAACTCTGCTGAATATATGTATTGGTTCTAATTCGGTGTGTGTATATGAGAGAGAGAGAGAGAAAGAGAGACAGAGAGTGTGTATGTGTGTGTGTAGAATTGTTAGGTTTTCTACAAATAAGATAAAGACAAACATAAATTTACTTCTCCCTTCCCAATTTAGACCTTTTATTTCTTTTTCCTGCCTAATGTTTTGGCTATAATTTCTAATAGTATGTTTAATGAAAGTAGCAAAAGTGTGCATCCTGCTCTTATTCTTACTTTGGAGCAAAAAGTATTGTCTCTCACCATTATGATGTTAACTGTATGTTTTTAAATATAAGACTTAATTATGTTAAGGTAGTTTGCTTCTATTCCCAGTTTACTGAGTTTCATTAATATGAAAACACGCTGAATTTTTGTCAAATGCTCTTTCTGTATGTGGTATATTTCATTGATTGCTTTTCATATGTTGAAACAATCTTTGCATTCTAGTGATATATTTCACTTGCTCATGGTATATATTCCTTTTAATAAACTGCTGAATTTGTTTTGCTAGCATTTTGTTGAAGATTTTTACATCAATGTTCATAAAGGATACTTGTCTATAGTTTTCTTGTAGTTCTTTCTTGGGCGTTGGTATCAAGGCAATGCTGATCCCATAGAATTAGTTAGGAAGTATTTCCTTTTTTTTCCATTTTTTGGAAGAGTCTGAGAAGGTGACTGTTTTCCTTTAAATGTGTGGTATAGTTCTCCAGTGAAGCCATCTAGTACAGTCATTTTATTTGTAGGTTAAGTTTTTGATTACTGAATCAATCTTATTATTCATTACAGATCTATATGATTTTCTATTTTTTTCTGATTCTATCTGAGTAGGTTTTGTGTTTGTAGGAATTTTTCCATTTTATCTAGGGTATCCAACTTATTGACATACAGTTGTTCATGGTATTCTCTTATAGTCCTTTTTATCTCTATGGAGTTGGCAGTAATGTCCTCATTTTGTATTCTGAGTTTAGTAATTTGAGTCCATCTCATTTTTTTCTTGGTCAATATAGATAAAAATTTCAGTTTTGTTGATCTTTTCAAAGAGTCAATATTTAAACTGATTTTTCTTTATTATTTTTCCATTTCTATTTTATTTATTTCTGCCTTAATCTTTATTATTTTCTTCCATCTGCCAGCTTTGGATTTAATTTGTTTTTTGGTCAAGTTCCTTAAATTTTAATGTTATGTAGTTGTTTCCGAGATCCTTTTTTTTTTTTTAAAGCTTTCATTTATTTGTCAGAGAGAGAGAGCGAGCAAGTGAGCACAAGCAAGGGGGAGTGACAGGCAGAGCGAGAAGCAGGCTCCCCACTGAGCAAGGAGCCCAGTGCAGGACTCAGTCCCAGGACTCTGGGATCATGACCTGCCCCAGAGGCAGATGCTTAACCAACTGAGCCACCCAAGCATCTCATGAGATTTTTTTTTTTTTTGAGATTTTTTTTTTAATGTAAAAAAGAAGAGTTTTCTTTCTTAACCCATTTACAGCTATAACCTTCCCTGTTAGCATTGCTTTCTGTGAATCAGTTAAATTTGGTAGGAGACACAAAGCCAGAAGACAGTGGAAAAATATTTTTTAAAGTGCTGAAAGAAAATGACAGCCGATCTAGAATTCTGTATCTAGTGAAAATATCCTTCAGAAATGAAGGTAAAATAGGTAAAGGTAAAAGATATTTCCAGAAGAAGTAAAGTTATTAGAAGGTTATGTCAGCAGACTTGCTCTCAGCCAATAACAACACAACAGTGATCAACACTTAAATAAGACTTATAAATTAGTTCTTGTTCTAAGCAATGTATATGAATTCACCTAAACAAAAAATGTTAGTACTATTAACATCCTCATATGTAGATGAGGAAAAAAGTCCTTCAAAAATGTTAAGTAGCCAGTAAATAGTAGAGCCAGAATGGAACCCAAGCAGTCTGGCTTCAGAGAAGATGGTCTTAACTATTACTTGATACTATCTTATAACTGACTTGCACAAAAAAACTGGAGGATATTTCATCACAAAGATGAAAACCATTTTAAACAGATTTAGTAATTAAAAAAAATTTTTATTTAATGCTACTCTCTAGAGATAAAAATAGGAAGGCAAGGTAACAATTTTGATATATTACTTTGAAAAAAATTCTATAGAATTAGGATGAAACACTGATTTATCAACAGTAATTATAACAATAAACATTTTTTGAGTTCTTACTACGTGTTAGTTGTTTTGGAATCTGAGGATATAAAAATGAATAAGAGAAAAGTTCCTGTTCTTAGGGATTTCATACAAATTAGGCGATAAAAATAAGTACATAATTACAAATACAGCATGTGCTATAATAGAAGCATGTACAAAGCCCAAAGTACATACAAGGAGAAAATGCTGTAGAAAGGAGGCATCGATATAATCATGGCTGTTTTAAAACGGTAATATTTAAAAAGACCTAGAAAATGTTCACAAAAAAATGAACATTTGGGAAAATATTCAATTTCTTATGCATAACTCACATAGACTACTCTCTCTGTTTTAAATTTGTAAATAAACTGAGTTTAGTCAGCAATGAACAGAAAAAAAAAGCCAAAAGAATCTGTTACCATGTTGTATATTTACTGTAATTTTCAAAGCCTTCAGCATAAAGATGATGGACTTATTCCAAAGTACTTAGAATCAACTCCTGCTGATTAATTTTCCATTCACTCAGCAGTCCAGTCCTCAGCCATTATGTGGATTCAGAAGGGAGAAGAGGAATTAATCCAGGAAAATCTTTCAAGAAAACAAAAAGTGCTATTTCTATACAGGATCAAGAAAGCTCTAAAGAGTTACTTTAACAGCTACAAAGAATGATTTCTCCAGCTAAACTGTGGGATTCTTAAGGTGAGGATTCTTAATTTTCTTTCTATCCTTAGTATCCCTGATGGTTAATATGGGGGCCTAGCAAACAGAGTATTATTACGTTTGCTGAATTAGATTTTTATTGCAAAAAGAGATGAAGTTCAATTTTTTCTTGATTATATCCTTGCATGCCAAGAAAGAGTTCTTTTATTTTCAAAGGCACTACTTAATTCCATAGAGAAAAGGGATCAAATGTGACCCTTGATCTCAGAAATATAGGTAATATAAGTATAGTTTAAAAAAGAGAAGCATGGGGCATCTGAGTAGAGCAGTCGACTCTCACTTTTGGCTCAGATGTGATCTCAGGGTCATGAGATCAAGCCCCACGTTGGGCTCTGTGCTCAGCATGGAGTCTGCTTGTGTCTCTCTCTCCTTCTTTCTGTGCCCTTCCCCACTATACTCTCTGAAAAAAAAAATAAAATCTTACAAAAAAAAAAAAAAAAAAGAAAAGAAAAGAACAGCATGAAAGAATCAATGTAAGTTCCTTAAAGATCAGCATGGACTTTTAAATTTAAAATTTCTACATACTATTGTAATTCTTTTTTGCTCTTACTTAAATTAAATGTTATAGTACCTGTAACAGCAAAAAGAATATAGTAACTAATGACCAATTCACATTTTCCTGTAGTTGTGCTTCAAGTGTCTGTTATTAATGGGATATAAACCCTGTCTAAGTAACAGAAAAGGCATTTTGATTCATATTCCATGTGTTATTAGATATACTTAGTTTTGTATTCATATTGCACATAGGATGAATAAATGGTTATACATAATGATTATGAAACCATGCAATTATAAAGTTGCTGTGTATTTTTAGCTTGCTCTGAGATCAACTGCCTATTATTCAATGGTCATTAAATCAACAAATTCTCACTGAGTTGGTAGGTCGGTCTTTAATTTAAATGATGTATGTTGTCATTATTAAAGGAGATTTTAATCTAACAGTTAGTAAAACAATAACGTCACACAGGGAATGGATGTTAACATCTATGTCAATAAAGGTATAATGTTAAATATACTAACATAATATACTACCAATATATTATCAATGCAGCTTCTTTTTATGACCATACATGAATATGCCTATTTACAAATTGCTAACATGAGAATAACTTACTGAAAAAAACCCTCTACTGTTTTATTAAATTAGCATTTGATGACAATTAATGAATGTTAACTGATGATTATAAATAATCACACACAAAAATAATTTTACATCTTAGTAAACTGAACTCTTTGCGTTAGGATTGATACCTTTTAGCAAATTATAATATTTTCTAAAAGTTTAAACATAATATTAAAAAAAAAAAACTTGAAGGAAAATGGTCAAGATTTACCTACATAGGATACTAGGACTCTTAACTCTGGGGAAAAAAAAGGGAGCAAATTTAAGTGTTATTGACTGAAATTTCTTACATTTATCAGTCTATTGTAGTGACTAGTGGTATGGAATTAATTTTCTTTGCAACATGTTAATGACTTTCTTACCTAGAGAGCATGCCCAGAGGTGTAACATTAAGTGATCCCATCAGCATTGCCAGGGCCATCCCTGGCGCTTCCCGTTCTATTACTTCTTTTGTGGCCTGAAATTAAAGATTAAATAGCAGACTGAGTGAAAGTAGCCAAAAAGAAGGAAGGCAGAGTAGTAAAATTAACCAAAATAATTATAAATCGTGCTTCCTATAGACCATACTTTGTAGTTCTCCAAACATTGTTTTTAAGGTATCAAGACTCAGTTCTTTGGGATCAGTGAATAAAAGCTGAGAACGAGCATATCCAGGGAACTTTATATATTAGCAGACCCTTCTTATCTCTTATAACTCAGAGGTTTTGATGTAAGTCTCATCTAATAACCTAAATTTTAAGATGTAGCCTTAGATTGCTATAATAGCTCAACTGATATTCATAGGGCAAGAAATAGGGTACTTTTTGACCATTACCTATGAAATAATTACTCCCTAAAACCTGAGATCATTTTGTGTCTCTCCCATCTCTATGATTTTATGATATAATCATTAAAGTGAACTCAGGAAGTCACCATGTCAACTTTCTCATGTATTGGGTAGAAGAAAACTCAAGTTACCATCTTCTATATTTTCAATACAAATTACATATCTTGTTATATTAAAAAAGAATCAATGAAGTGATAGGCTTTCATTATACAACATAAGTTTTAAGATAGGGCGTTCTCAAGACAAGTGTGGTTAAACCTGAAATAAGAGAATGAAGACAGGAAAATTTAATTTTCTAAAGGTCAATCAAAATAGGTATATATTTATATTGTGATGGTAAAGATATGCTTTAGGCTAAAAGTTATGTGTGAAATACATGATCAAATCCATTACTAATTCTCTATTACTATAGATGTTAACATGTTACAATAATTGGGAGCAATATAGGAAGAAAGCTCGCAAAATAAACTATTCCAGTAAGTAAGAAGAAAGACAAATGAAATAAAAGGCAAATTATGGAGGAATTTAGAGAAAGGCTGATTTTTTAAGTATTTTATTAGAAGTAGTAGGACAGTATTAAATAAGATTGTAGTTCTGGGCAAAATTTAGGTTAAGGACTTGGCAAAGTAAAACGCATCAAGTATGTGTTAGATGCTGGTCAATCTTATAAATTTTTAAGATGCATATAAATTAGTTATTGATACCTTATAATTATATAGAATAAAGAATTACCAGAATTAATGTGATCTATTGGTCCACTGAATCCCAGCATATTGCAGAATTTAACAGTGGCAGAAATTCTAAAGAAATACTAACACAGGGCGGGGAGGAATAGGGTGGCTGGGTGATGGATCTTGGGGAGGGTATGTGCTATAGGAAGTGCTGGGAATTGTGTAAGACTGAGGATTCACAGACCTGTAACCCTGCAGCAAGTAATACATTATATGTTAATAAAAAAATTTTTTAAAAGGAAATTTTAACACTACCATTATGATTTTCAATAAAACCTGCCTTAAAAATAGAAAGTTTTTAAATTCTCTAAGAGATTCTTAAATTCCTAAGTTTGGGAGTTAATTCCTTTCATTTAAATATATAGCTAAGAAATGACAAGCTAGCATTATACAGAATCTATTGTTTTCCAAATTAAAATTATCTGGTATGATTTTGAGGCCTCCTGAAAAGAAAAACTATTTCTTTATTACAAACTGCTTTATTGATGTTTATAACTTTTTTAAGAGACTGTAAAATCTTAGCATCTAAAAAAAATCAAGCCTGTAATATTGCTGAGAACAATCTTAAAAGAATTCTTTCAATAGGGCTTGAAAAAGTCACATAAACAATGTTCAACATTTAGTGAATTTGGGATCACGTAAAGATGATGTACTCCAACGTGTATCAGCACACTTTATTTAAGGGCAAATGAAAAAAATATAAAAATAGCTGAGAAGTTTTTCACTTAAATAGATACTTCAAATAACAACATTTAACCATCCATACAACAAATATTTATTAAGCATCTACTATGTACTAGGTATTATTCTAGGCATTGATGTTACAGTCGTGATAAAACACTTCTAAGAGTGTGTAAATTTAGTGTCATCTACTACATGAAAAAACTGATTGACAAATTAAATATGAGAATTACCTACAAGAGATGCAATTCACTAATTTCTATAGATTCTCTAAAAGACATCATCAGATTTGGTCGGTCCACAGTGGTCTACCTAGAATGCCTTTTCTCACTTTCCAAAGAATTGTTTTATTGTATGCAAGTGGATCCAATAAAACGGTTCAGTGAAACTCGCATTTGTATCGGGAAGTGTTTGAGACCATTATATACCACATTTCTCTGTGATCCTCTTTAGGAAGAGCCATTGGAGAAACTTCTTTAAGTGTCATTCCTAGGAATTGGTACTGCTCTGTGCCACCACTTTTTTTTTTTTTTTTTTTTGTCTTTCTAGAAAATTGTAATGCTTGTGAATCAAGTTACCCTTGAAAACAGAGACAAATCTAAGGACACTTTCTAGTACAGAATACAGCTTACTTTCATCTTATTTTTCCTTGCCTTATTTCCCCACATTTATTTTATTAAAAGTTCTGTTGTATTTTGCATATTTGGGCAAACCATCCTAAATATTTTTCAGAGTATTAATAACTGTATGGATGATGGGTGGATGGATGAAAAAAATATTCTTTACACAGAAGTCTTCATCTTTTTCTAAACATAATTTAGGGATTACAATTAATAATGGTGAACCTTCTAAATAATTTGGGCCTATAGACACAAATTTTCTTTATTTGAGAACATAAAAGGAAAGTATGTACTGTGGTGATGCCATTAAAAGGCACCAGTGTCTACAGTGGTGAGTGCTGAAATTGTTAGACTCTTTGTAGGACTAGACACAAATCAACCTCTTTGATAAGGTATTCTAAATAATGCATGAAATAATCTTTTTTTTACATCTACATCTACATCAAAAATAGCATTTCCATAAAACACCAGAACTCTCCTATTTCCTTTTTAATTTTCTTGTCCTCTAAAGCTGTTTGGTGTAACAGAAAGATCACCATCTATGAAGTCAGACAATGCCAGCACACAGTTAAGCTTCACGAGAGCAAGAGCTGGATGGGTTGCAGCACCTAGCACAGTGCCCAACATACAATATGTATACTCAATACATATTTGTTGAATAAAAGGATGAATAAATGAGCCAATATAGGTTTGAAACCCAGTTCTATTATTCAGTTTCTCTGTGAATTAGGACAAAATATTTAACCTCTTGGGGCTTCAGTGTACTTATGAATAAAATGGAGATAATAATAAAACCTACCTACATTTTATGAGAATTAAATCACCTAGCATAGAATAGGCATTCAATACATGTCAATTCTCTTTATGCCTCTTCTTTCCAAGTCTCCTTATATCCTTGCAGTTTTGATTATACCAGTTAGAGAACAGGAACAATACAAAAATCCAGAAACCAAACCTAGAAAACAGTGGTTGAGAAGCAAACATGAGGGGAAAGAGAACGGAGAGCAAAAATCTAAATGTAAGCACACTGGCAAGTGGGGAATAGGGAGTAGAATACTGAAATACTGGATCTAAGGCAATAAGCAACCAAATGAAATGCTGGAATTGGAAGATAGACAGGAGGGGAAGAGCTGGGTAAAAACATCTATAAGCTATAAATGAAAAGGTACAACTAGAAGGCAAAAAGCAAGGGAATAAAACTCAATTTAAAATAAAATGAGGGGTGCCTGGGTGGCTCAGTGGGTTAAAGCCTCTGCCTTCGGCTCAGGTCATGGTCCCAGGGTCCTGGGATCAAGCCCCGCATTGGGCTTTCTGCTCAACAGAGAGACTGCTTCCTCCTCTCTCTCTCTGCCTGCCTCTCTGCCTACTTGTAATCTCTGTCTGTCAAATAAATAAATTCTTAAAAAAACTAAACTAAAATAAAATAAAATGAGAAAACACTATCAAAATTCCTAGAAAATAGAAATAGTAGAATGCTTTTAATAAATGTAGTTTTATCGGTACCTGTTAATGAACAGATGACATGTATTCATTATCAGTAGGGTATTTATAATCAATGGCAAAAAAGAATGCCATTAAAAGTCTGAATTTTTTTTGAAATTTTTTCTTAATTAGCTTAAAATTGTTTCTAACTTTCTTATACATTATTTATTTATCAAATTCTTTTTTTCCTTGAGGAATAGCAGAAGTTGATATTCCTACTTCATATATAATCTTTTCTGAACCACTGGAGTTCAAAATAATAAGGTTTAATGGATTTACAACATTTCATCTTTAACTTCTAAATACTTTCTAAACTAGGAAAGTTATAAAATACTTTCTAAACTATGAAACCGCCTATGGAAAATCACTTAATGTGATCTTTTTCTTTTATCAATGACACTTTCCAGGTAACATTAAAGTCCAAAAGTGACTCGAAGACTGTTCAAATTGCAAAAAAAGCATGTCATAAACAATGATTTTATAGCCCAGAGAACCTGTCAATGAAATTTAGATCCATTTTAATTTCATAAGAAAAGAATCTTAAAAAATGTTATTGCTAACAGGCAATGATATTTAAATGTGTATAGGACACATATTAGCTAAATGTAAATGTGATAAATTCCTTATACTCATGGTGACTTGAAAAACTACTTAGTATAGCACTTTTATTTATTTTTCTAGACATATTTTTGTCAACAGAGTATAATCTATATATTAATACTTATATGCTTGTTACTTGACTATATAATTTTAATAAAATGTCCTAACAATTACTGCACTGCCTTCTACCGATTAAATAATCTTAAACTTTGAAATGCCATCTAATAATGTTACTAATAATGTTATTCATAATGTTATTCTATCAAGGTAGTATATGGTGAGAGAAGTGGTTCTCAGTGTTGAGCATGCATCAGAATCTCCTAAAAGCCTTGTTAAACACTGACTGCTGGGTCCCACCCAGAGATCAGAGATTTTGATCAGAAAGTGGTTGGGGCCTCAAAATGTACATTTCTAACAAGTTTCCAGGTTGTGCTTGTAATGCTGGTCAAAGGACCACACTTTGAAAATAGCATTGCAGATGGAAGGAATGCCACTTATCTAATCTTCATGATTACCTTATATTCAGCTTTGTAAAGTAGACTGAAATATCTGTGAAGAGTCTTGTGTGTGTGTGTGTGTGTGTGTGTGCGTGTAGTATTTACTAGAGTAAATATAGACTTACTGAGGAGGTAAATTACATAAAAAATAGGCAGTTTAATGACAGCCTTAAATTTTCCTTAATTTATCGATTAAAGGGCAAACACATTAATTTTATTTTACACTTTAAAGAAGAGTTATAATAAACTAACCATTCAGAGCTTGTCTCTATAATTATCCTTTGGTACAAAGAAGCTACCTTAAATAAATTTCTTTTCTCAGGACTATACATGATGGATAAAACTTGTACATGACTAACTCCTAGAGATATTCAAGGAGCACCAGCTATACATCTACTCCTTTTTTCTCTCATTTAAGAAACAGAGCAGGGGAGCCTGGGTGGCTCAGTGGGTTAAGCCTCTGCCTTCAGCTCAGGTCATGATCTCAGGGTCCTGGGATCTGGCCGTGCATGGGGCTCTCTGCTCAGCAGGGAGCCTGTTTCCCCCCTCTCTCTGCCTGTCTCACTGCCTACTTGTGATCTCTGTCAAATAAATAAATAAAATCTTAAAAAAAAAGAAAAAGTAACAAAGCAGAATGGAAGAGTCACATTATTCTAAGGGCAGCCTTGAATTTATTCTAATTAATTAAAATAGTAATTTACATATTTTGTTAATTTTAAATTAGTTGGAAACACCTTTCAACCAATCATAACACATCGGTGTATCATAACATGTGATTAAGTGATTAAAGGTTACTGTTAAACAGGAGAAGTTGCAATCAGGGAATGAAGGTAGTTATCTCAGTTTTACTTGGAAGATATGATCTTATTTATTTATTTATTTACCTCAGTTTTTAGCCTTCTTAACTATTTACATCTTCTTCCACTCCTGGACATAGAAAACTTCAAAATGGAGATAATCCCATTTTGTTTTTCAGTTAAAGTTACAGAGTGTTTAAATAAAATCTTGGTATGTTGACAGATCAAAGGAGACAGTTTAATTGTACAGAGGAAACATGAAAGAAAGTAAAAATTTAAGTACTGCATCAATGTCATCTTCCATTCTGTTCAATGAACATACACTTTGTAGTGAGCATGAGATGCCAAGACTACCACAATTGAAAATCAGTTCCCCATTAAGTGTCATAGAGTTAGCATATGACCATGCTAAGTAAGGTTCTAATGTTTAAAGATAAGCATTTCTTGTATAGTATGGCCCATAAAGCTAGCCAACCAATTTATCTAGTTCAACCAAAGGATTTATTTATCTTTTAAAATTATTTTTTAAAAAATTTTATTTATTAGAAAGAAAGAGAGTGAGAAAGAGAGAGCACATGAGAGAGAGCAAGAGTGAGAGCAAGAGGGGTAGAGAGAGCAAGGAGAGAGAGCAGGGGCAGAAGGAGAGGAAGATAATCAAATTATCAAAAAAAAAATCAGGGAATTCAGATGAGAAAATTATTTGTATAACAGATATTCATGAGAATACTTATCTTCATATTCCACGTGTATAAATAGCAGTACTTTACATCTCATTGTAGGAAAGGTGGAAGAATAGTGATATTTCTATGGATTATTAGTATTTTTTATATGCAGAATATACATTTACTCATTTTTGGCATTATGTGAAATACAATAAAAATTATCAAATTAATGTTTGATAAAGGAAGAAAAATAGCTCACTGCGTAGAAAAAAAAGTTGTAAAGTTTAAAGTGTTGGCTCATATATCTTTTATTTTTATTTTTTTTAAGATTTTATTTATTTATTTAAAAGAAAGAGAGAGATACCATGGGGGGGGGAGAAGCAGACTCCCTGCTGAGCAGGGAGCCTGTTGTGGGGCTCAAATCCAGGACCCTGGGATCATGAACTGAGCCAAAGGCAGGCACTTAACCAAGCACTCCTTCATATGTCTTTTAATCTATTTAGGAAAAAATCTTACTCATTCATGCTCCTCAGAAGAGATCTATAGATACAGGAAAATACCCCATTTCTCAAATCTGAAGAAAGATGAAGTTGAAAGATGATATAATTTGAAATTATACTAAAAGGGGACTGTCTAGTTAGTCAACTGATGAGAACATTACCCAGTCTCTATTGCCACTACTCCAGAGTTTTTAGAAAAATTTTTTCAATGTAGTTAGTAGTGTATAATATAAACAGAGAAATAACAGCTGCCTTAAAAAAAAAAAAATCTATACATTGAATTTCTACTTTACTAATGATGACACATAAGTACTTGGTATACCTAAACCAATGCGAATTTTAGTATTCATATAACAACATAACTAACTGTGCTTAAACATACTAATTGAGAATAAAAGCTCCTACTTTAGGCTTATATGTAGTACTTGCAAATGGCTCACTGCCAACTGATTTTCAAAAGCCTAAAACTTTGCTCTTTTGCCCTAAAATGTAATAATTCTCACTGTGGCCTCTTTATATAGTATCTACATTAAGCACATGTAATTATTACGTTTAAAGTTCTCATTCTGCAAAACTAGATTCTCACCAAAATAGGCACATGTGATAAAGTGAGGGGAATAAGAAATAGGTGAAGTAAAGGAAGCAAGATGAGTGGAAGACCTGCTGAGAGAGAAAAAAAGCAGAAACGGCTCCTTTCTATTTTAATTATTATTATAAAATGTTGTATTTTGTCATCTCATACCACCCTCAGTTTTAAAATTAGAAGCCAACTGGGAAAGGAGAAAATGAGTAAGTCCTTCCTAAAAAGAAAGAAATCCAATATTTCTGTTGTTCTGAGATAAATTTAACTAAGTTCCATTAGTAAAGATGAGAGAAAAATATATACACTTAAGTATTTAGAGCTTATGGCATGCTGTAGCTTGAATTAAACAAGTTGCTCTACAGTTTTGCTCATCTAAAGAATGATCATAAAGCTACTAATGATGAGGGAACAGAAGGCTGGCTGAGGACAAAGCTAAAGGTTGACACCCTGCAACTTGCCCCCACCCCCACTCCTTGGGTGGGAAGTATGTGACATTCTTTAGGGATCTCCCAACTATCTTAATATTAATAACTTGCTAAGAAGGGGAAAAGGGCCTTGACAATGGCAAGGCATCTGGTATCCAGTATGTTGTAGGTCCTCTTTAGCATATGAAAGTTCTTTTGAAATCTCCCTTTTTCCTTACCTCCCTCAACCCCATCTTACATAACCTGCCACCCCTCACAAGTTCAGGGCAGCTCTTTCTGATCATGGGTTCTGTCCCCAGGCTTTCATAAACTACCATTTTGCACCAAATGTATCTCAAGAGTCCCTTCTTGGTCAAGGGCTCCGGACTCTACCCCACTGAACCTTACTTACCTAATTCTAAAACTTCATCAGTAATGTCTCAGTTTATAATCAGGCTTTTTACTTACCATCTATAACCTAAGACTCCTTCATTGCTCACATACTAAATGAATATCAGCTTGTGTTTTTCTGCCTCTGGGAATTCATCTCTCACTTTTCAGTTCATAAAAAAGGTTAATGATATTTGTTACTCTTCTTACAAAACTAAAGTGTTAAAACTATAAAACATTTTTAGCTAATTGAAAGGATATCACAATATAATGCTGGTATGATAACTAATATATTATATTAAGTTTAGAATGCTCTGACAAAGGCTCTTATTTCTCTTACTACATTGAAGAGCTAAACACAAGTAATATTTTTTTAACTATATAATTCAATAATTATAAGTTTTTATTTATGGGCTTTTCTTATAAAACACCTACTGATATCTTCTATTTAAATTGTTAACGTATTCCTGCATTACATAATACAGAGGAGTTTTATTACTTCTCTTTTTATAAATTCTATGACTAATTCAATGCCACAGGGTAAATCAACAGAAAACTCCAGAAAGGATCTCAGACCTATAGACTCTGATCTGAACTTAATCCATTAATCTATTATTATATGCTTTCAGTTTATAAGCCATTGCACCCTTTGGACACAGAAATGATCTTTTTTCCTTCTGCTTAAATGCAATAAAACATATAAAATACTTAGTATTATTCCAATACATATCAAATACTTAAGAAACGTTAGGTACTATTATTTATAATAAAACATAAATCTAAAGTTACCTATGTTGTAGAAATTGTTATCACCAAAGCAATGGTGAAAACTTAATAGTTCTATAAGAAAGAGTGCAGAATAGAAGCTATCAAAGGAGTATATCTCCTCTGATTTTGAAAGTGTATGGATTACCAGAAGATGTCTGAAAAATGCAACATGCAAGCAACTATCTTAAAAACTTAGTGAAGAATTATCAAGAGTAGCAGTTTTGAAGACACTGATTACCATGAAGATAGCCTTGAACATTACCATACCTCTGAAGGAAACTGGGAAAAGAATGTGAGAAGATAGAAAATATCTTTTGAATGAAAAACAGCTAATAATACCTCTTGATTTATGCTTTTGCCTCAGTCCAACAGAAAAGAACAATGTAGGGGTATCTATCTGGGTTTCACAATCAGCTAAGTGTCTGGCTCTTGATTTCAGCTCAGGATACAATCTCAGGGTTGTGGGATCAAGCCCCACCTTGAACTCTGTGTTCAGCACATTGTCTGCTTGTCCCTTTCTCTCTGCTCCCCTCCCCTGACTCTCTTAAATAAATAAATAAATAAAATCTTGAAAGAAAACAGCAATGTGATTATGTACCTAAGCAAAGATGAAAAAAATGTGTCTATAACTTTATATTAATTTTTATATTTCCCTAACATTAATACACTAAAAATTAAAGCTATAAAAACAACAGTTGTTAGGATGGGAATAAGACTCAGGTAGTGAAAAATAAGGTAACATAAAGAGGCAATGCTCCACTCAATTCAAGTTAACAGTCCTTTTTTCATATTAAACACAGGGGTCTTAACATACTTATTTTCCATCAGCTATTATTATACTTCATAGTAGAAAAATTTAGTTTTTAAGAGCCTCCACATATACAAGAATGAATTTAAAAAATTCAGTTGAGTTACAACCTGGAAGAAATAAAAAAGGAAGAAGATATTATTTATTAAATAAAATTGCCATATATTAGAGGAAGGAATTCTTTACCTTTATTTTATTGAAACAAAAATCTCTTAATAAGAAACTTAAAAATAACCAGAGGCCTAATTTTTAAACACTTCTAAAAAGAAGTACAGCTATCCTTTGCCCCTGAAAAAGGTATAACCACAGAAATGTAAAAATAAAATCATAAATATAAAAAATCTTAGAAAATTAAGTAATAGTTTTCACATATACTCTAATTTGAAAAACATGTATAAAAGAACTATTTTATTCTATGAGGTTCTTCCAAGGAATCATTATTATTATAGACTTGTGCACATACACACATACATACACACACACTTTTTTTTTTTTTTTTTTTTTGGTTTGGAATTTGGGGTTAATATCTCCAAATCAGGATCTGTAATTTAATCTTTGAGGATTGCCAACTCTTTCAGAACATTTACTTAGCTATCCAAATGAAGCCTATGTTGCCTAAAGACTGAGATTTAAGAAAAGTCAAACTAGAGTTCATCACTGAAGAAAAAAATTACACTGCATAAAATGAGGCTAATGCACACATTTCGTAGGGTTGGGACTGAATTCTCCCAGTCTGGTCTATGGGAAACTGAACAGTTGACTTTATTAGGGCAGACGTTAGGAATGAGAGGAAGTTGGTTGTATCTACTGGCATTAAACAAATCCCATCATCTAGTCAGAATGTGTAGAAATGATCATGCTTATCAAGATACATACCAACATACACACACAGCCATGAGGTTTTTCCTCTTTCAATGTTACCTTGGTGCTCATTTTAGCCCAATGATATGCTCTAGAAATTGTACCCCTAAATTCACAAGAATCAACCAACAAAGGATATTAAAAAAATCAGATTCTGTTTATTTTTTAATTTAGGTTTTTAAAACAAACCTGAAAAATTTGGTAACCAAGCAATATTATTTTATATTAAGATAATTATGAACATGTTAACTCGGGCCCTCTCTTCACATAAAAAAATTAAGTACCCAAGAGCAGAGGACACCCAATGAAGCAACATTAAGTGGGGCAGATGGAAACTCATTTTGCTCAGAACCACAATAGGAAGGATAGACTTTTATACCTATCAGAATTTGCCTCTAGGGAAAGTACAGAAAACAAAGAAATAGGTGGAGGTATGGGGAATGGCAAGACTAGATTCTGTCATATCCTGGTTTCCCAGTTTGTTTGTTTTTTTTCCTTAATGCAAATTGCCCAGAAGCTATGATTTTTTAAATTAATTTAATTATTTTAAAATTAAATTTAATTAAATTTAATTAATTTTTTAAAATTTTTTAATTTTCTCTGAATAATTTCCAGGTACTACCACTTCATCAAATTCTCTATCTTTTTAAAGTTTTTTTATATTATAAAATGACGGGTCAATGTAAGGAATATTTTACTGCTTGACCTTCCTGAGCTGTCTCTGATCAGCAGCAATTACCAGAAGATATCAAAGGAACATTAATTGTTTAAACTTGGAAGGAATCAGAAAAAAAGAATAAAATTATGACATAGTACTCATTTCCCTCAGTTCAAAATAAATCTTGCCTAAATCAATCAGGGCAAACTAAATGTTAGTTATAAAAATGGAGATTAAATCTGAGTTGTTCTTGTGTAATTCAGAGAGGTAGGTCAGGAAACTAAGTAAAGTAGTAAAAGAAATCAAAACATTAGTCTGTGAAAAGTGGTTAAGATTATTAAAGCAGGGGACAAATGATAAGGGTCATCACCAAACTGAGAAGCAAGCTTGGAATTACTTAAGTGCTACCTCAGAGCAATATGAGCCATTATAATGTTTTGAGTCTAATATGACATATTCAGGCATAAATCTTTAAAGATAAAAGGATACTGCTTTTGTTAAACAACAGATAACTTGTAACCTAAGACTCAAAAATGAGTGAGTTTTCAATCCTGACATTTTTTTCTTTCAAGACCTTATTTAAATTTGAATTAGTTCACATACAGTGTAGTATTAGTTTCAGTGATAGAATTTAGTGATTCAGCAGTTGCATATAACATCCAGTATGCATTATATCAAGTGCCATCCTTAATGCCCACACCCAATTGCCCCATCCTCCCACCCATTTCCCTCCAGTAGCCTTCAATTTATTCCCTATATTTGAGCTCTTATGCTTTGCCTCCCACTCTATCCTTATATTATTTTTCTTTCCCTTTCCCTATATTCATCGGTTTTATTTCTCTAATTCTACATATGACTGAAATCAGATGGTATTTGTCTGTCTTTTTGCTTAGTGTAATACACTCTGGTTCCTTCCACTTCATTGCAAATGGCAAAATTTCATCTTTTTTTTTTAAAATTTCATTGATTTTGATCGCTGAGTAATATTCCATTGTATAGATACACCACATCTTCTTTTTCCACTCATCAGTTAATGGACATCTGGGCTCTTTCCATGTTTTGGCTATTGTTTTCAGTCCTAACATATTAAGATCACTGTACAGGTTGGTTTCAAGATTTTCCAGTTTTTTAATTAAATGGAATTGTAAAATTATTATGCTAGAGGCAAAATTATTATGTGGGAGGAGCAAAACTTTTATTATATTATCTTATATTAAGAATACTATTTTTATTATGTAATAAAAGATTTTTTTACTTCATTTATTTTTTATTTATTTTTAAAATTTAAGTAGGTTCCAAGCCGAGTGTGGAGCCAAACATGAGACCCAAACTCACAACTGTAAGATCAAGACCTGAGCTGAAATCAAGAGTCTGACACTTAATCAAGTGAGACACTCACTGCTCCTGTGATAAACAAGATTTTAAAAAGTTGTTCCCTAAAACATAGAAGTGAAAAGGCATAGAGCAGTAGAAAAAAATGACAATTCTGAATGCATGAGGAAGAGAAAATAAAACAATGCTTATTTAATTCAGTTTTGAAATATGCTATCTTCATCAAGAAAACACTTAAAAAAAAAGAAAGAAAGAAAAAAAAAGAAAACACTTTAGAACTTTTAATATAAAATCACAAATTGAATAGGTACATGGCATCCTATGATTTGATATATTGTTTTCCTAGTAAATATGATCAGTTTCTATCCAAAATTTTAGAACAAATTTCTGTATTACATTACAAATCTCAAGTAGACACTTCACATATTTACAACACGAAAACCTGTATAAAATTATTTGAAATAAATTTTTCAATATTTAGAAGATATTCTTTTCCTATCTGTTTTATTCCAATGTTGTTTAAAAGTCTACTGTCATTCCTTTGTAAGTGATCTATCCTTTTTCTCTGGCTTTAAGCATCTCTTTTATTTTGGTTTTGAAGTGAAGTTTCACTTTAATGTATTCAGGCATCAATTTATTTTATTTATCCTTCTCAATTTATACTATACCTCCAGGACATATGGTTTCCTGTTTTTTCAGCAGTCTGGTAAATTTACAGCCATCCCCTCTGTAATCATTGCCTTTCCTCTATTCTCTTCTTATGCAGCTTTGATGTAATATAGTGTGGACCTTCTCATTTCTTTCTTTATACCTTATGTCTGTCTCTCCCGCACTTATATAAAATCATCTATCTATGTAATTATTCTAATATAAAGTGATTTTCTTAGAACTATGTTTTGGTATGATAATTCTTCTGCTGGTCTAATTTGCTGTTTCCTCTGTTTACAGATTTAAAAATTTTAGTTTATATTTTCTCATTTCTAGGAGTCCTATTTTCTCTCAAATTGCTCATTCAAAAATAATGGTCTCTTGCAATGTTTTCACCTTTGAATGTCTTTGTTGTTTGGAAGACTGCACCACAAGTAGCTTAAGCATACATCCTGGCTTGTCAGGCACAATTTGATAAACTTCTCTTGTGCCTGCATCCTGTCTGGTTTAGCATTAGTCCTAAACGAAAGTTCCCTGGTACGAAAAATAATGATAATGGCCACCCAATTCTGGGCTTTGCTATATTTTGTATTTGACAGCCCTACTAGTTGTCATTTTTCAGTCCCCCTATTGATTAATGATTTTGCTAATATTATTACTTGATCTTAATCTGTTGGGGTAGAGTTTACTTAAACTAGGGAAAATAATTTCATTTGGTGAAAATTTATTTCTGCTTCTACCTTTAACAAGACGGTACCTTTAAGCACTGACTGGTTCCACTTCAGCCTCCCACAGTGGTCTCACAGACTTAGAGAATCCCAGGCTGAATTTCACATATTGTTGTTTGTCCAAGCTTAAATATCTCACCAATAGTGCAGCTACAGCCATCAGGGTATCTCCTCTGTGTCCAAAGTCCTGGTTTCCTATAGTTCTGGCTCCTGTTCTCTACTACTTTGACCTCCAACTCATGGTATTTTGGGAGGGAAAGTAACTCTAAAGACAGTGTATATGTCCTTTTACAATGGCATGCCTCACAGGTTATTTGCTCTTAAAGTGGATCAAGTTTTTCTACAGTGGGAAGGTTTTCCAAAGTACTAAAACAATAATTATTCCAGGCTGTAACCTCTTTGTAAACGGTTTTATTCCCTATAAAATTAATGTCTTTAATAACATTACACTGAAATTTTCAATAAATTGAAGATTGCCCTACAGAAAAATGGTACCAGTTTATACTCTGAACAATGGTCTTTTCACCCAAACCTTGCCACTACCAGACAATCTCTGTTTTAAATAGCTATTTTACTGATTTGTACAAAGCAATACAATATTTCTGAATTGTACATTCCTTACCAATTATAATGAGCACATAGTTAAAAACAATTTGCTTCTTTCCCACCGCAAACTGCCTGATTATATCTTTTGCCTAGTATTCTATATTGGTGTCCATGTTCTTCCTGTTGAATTATTAAGAAATTTCTACAAATTAAAAATATTAAAACTTTGGCAGTTGAATCTCTTGCAAATATTACCTTTTAACATTTAACATTTGTAACAATTTTTGCTTAATTGGCATTTCCAGTAAGAGGTTTCCAATGCTTAATGATAGGACTATCTATCAATATTTTTATATTTTCTTTTTTATGTCTCATTCATAAAAAGGTTTCTCTTACCTAAAGATCATTAAAATAACTTAATTTTAAAATCATAAACATAGTTTTTAATGTTTAAATATATACTCATTCATAGTTTAATTTTAAGTTGCACGATCAATCTCCACCAAAATGGATAGCCAATTTTCTCAACATCTTTTATTGACTGACCCTTCCTTCCTTTAATTTCTTAAAATGTCACATTTATAATATGTTAAATTCCAATTTTATAGATAGTTATGTTAATGAAATATCATTTGGTGTCATTTATCTCTGACTTTATCTCTGACCAAGTATTTTAATTACTGTGCTTTATATTATGTTTTTACACCTGATTAAGGCCCTCTCATTGTTTTACTTAAAGAAATCACTAAATGTTTCCATAATTTGTTCTTTTAAAATTTTGTTTATATGTCAACTGGATATATTCCCCCAAAAATCCACTGGGAATTTTATCACATTCATCAATCAAGTTAAGGTAAATTGACGGTTTCACAAAAATGTTTGCATTTAAGAATACAGCATAATTTCCTAATCATTAAGGCGGTATTTTGTGTCTTTTAATAAAGTTTTCTTTATTCAGGTCTGGCAAATTCCTTTAGTTTATTCTTGGGTATTATAAAATTTACTTTTTTCTTCTACTGCAAATGAGATATTAAAAAAAAGATTTTATTTATTTATTTTAACAGAGGGGGAGAGAGAGAGACAGAGAGAGTGCCTGCACACAAGCAGGGGGAGGGGCAGAGGGAGAAGCAGGCTCCCCGCTGAGCAGGGAGCCTCACAGTGGGGCTTGATCCCACAACTCAGGAATCACGACCTGAGCCAAAGGCAGACGGTTAATGAATGAGCCACTCAGATGCTCCACAAATAAGATCTTTTTGTGTTACTTTTTTTAGAGAGAGAGCACAGGAGCTGGTGTTTGAGAGGGAGAGGGACAGACGAAGAGGGAGAGAGCGAATCCACACACAGCGTAGAGCCTGACACTGGACCCAGTCTCATCATCCTGAGATCATGACTGGAGCTGAAATCAAGAGTCACATCTTTAAGCAACTGAGCCACCCAGGAGTGCTCCCTACTGTTACTTTTTCTAATGGTTGTTTCTAACTGAAGTAATATTAGTATATAGATTTTTATAAGGTAAATTATAAAAATAAGCCACCATGTTGAACTCTTCTTGATTCTAATACTTTTTCAATGGATTCTTTTGGGCTTTCTAGGTGAATAATCATATCTATAAAGGGTTTATAACTTAAAAAAAATCATGTTAGAGATGTTCATCTTCATAAACACTGAGTGCTCTGTTATCAAAAGCTAATTGCACTCATTTTCTGGGTCACAAAGAGCCAACTCTCTTAACCACTGTATCAGCAATAAGTACATCTCCGAAGTGATGCTGTTGCTTGGTGACTATGGGGAACTTTCTGACTCACTGTGTTTATTCTCTCTAGGGATACACGCATAAACAAAAGTAAAATGCAGTCATCTTCTGACCTAGCAATAACAATTGGGAACTCTGTTAACTCTACCTCAGACAGTTTCTTTCTTATTCATATGGATACAATATTTTAACTCCTTTCTTTCTTCCCTCTCTCAATTCCTGCTTTTCGGTGTATACACCAACACACACACTTCTTGTCTCATCTTATTTCTTGAGCCAAAAACCACTTTACTCAGGACTAAATGAGTAAATGAGTTAAAAAAAAGATAAAACCCACTGTACTCATGACTAATTTAGTGAAAGATAAAGTGAATATATGAAACAAAAAAGTCACAAATTTCAAATTAAAATGAAAATAAATAAAAAGCCAGTATCATTAGTCTAGACTTGTGCTACACTGTAGCCAATATTCTTACAGACTCTCCATGAAGATTTTCATCAGTTTATTAATTTTCAACTAATGATATATGTTTTTCTACAATTTCAAACAGTATAAATTTGGATGTTATTTTGAATTCAGTTTTAATTGCTAACACTGAATTCTACTATTTTTCTTTACTGTATACATTTTGTATTTTAGTAACACACATAGGCTTTTGAAGGTTGGCTTAGAAAACTATACCATTCAAATTTCATACCCAGTTAGTCAAAAAGTGCACTTAATTTTAGCCTCAGAAAGTCATGTTTCTTTCTGCCTTTGTCTGCCAATAGGTACTCAGCATCTTTTGTTTGAATATTTCAATAGCCTCCTGATTAATGTTAATAGCCTTCAATCCATTCTCTATTTTGCTGCCAAAATGGTCTCATTACATTCATTGCTATTTAATATCTTTCAAAAAAGTCTTTATTTTTTACTAGAAAAAACCCAAACGCCTTTTATATGACATGGAGTGTCCCTCATTTGGCCTTACCTACCTCCGGGCTCTCTCTTGCCAGTTTCCCTTCAAAACCCGTTTTGCAGCCAAACTGATCTATCGGCAGACTTAGGATTTCAGCAATTGTTTCTTTAATACATATTGGCACATTCATACAATGGATTACTGTGTGCAGTGATAATGAACAAAGAACTACATGCAACAAATCAATTTTAGAAACATAATGTTGAGCAAAAGAATCCAGACACAACAGATTACACAGTGTAAGATTCATTTGTACAAAGTTTACTAAAAACAAAAGTAATCAATGATGCTGAAAGTCAAAACTGTAATACTTTTGAGGGTTGGGCTATTACTGAAAGGGACACAAAGGGGGCATAATCTGGGATGCTGATAATCTGGTTTCTTGATCTGCATGCTGGTCACACATGTATGTTCATTTTTTGAAAATCCACTAAGTTGTAACTATGCTATTTGTGTGCTTTTTGTAAACTTAAAGTAAAAGGTAAATAATAATAATAAAAACAACAATAATAACAGTTCCAATATCACTTCTTTGAAAATTTCCCTAACTCCCCAGGTGGACTTTATTCTGGTCCTAATACATTACATACACACCATTACTATACTGATGATCATGTTACAGTTTATTTACCAAATTCTTTCCATTTCCTAACCATAATGTAACTTCCCTGAGTGCTATGATCATAACTTTCTATCCATGTGTCCCCAGCCCCAAACACTGTGCCTGGCAGTAAGTAAGTACTCAATAATACTATGTAAATGAGGATTTCTCAATTTCTGCACTATTATAATTTGGGCCAGAAAATTCTCTGTTGTAAGCAATGTTCAGTGCATTGCAGGATGTTTACCAGCATCCCTGGCCTCTATTCATCTAATGTCCGTAGTATTCCTTCAGTTCTGACAACCAAAATGTCACTAGGCTTTGCCAAATGTTTCTCAGGGTCCAAAAAAATCCCCAGGTTGAGACTCACTTATATAAATAAAAGTTTCTGTGGAAAAATTCAAGCCAGGTGTTAAACAATTCACTTACTAAAAAACTTGGGGCATGAAGTGATTTGCATGTTAGCAGCAAGTTAAAAAAAAAAAAAAAGCTGTTTTGAACAATGGAGGGGAATTATGCTCTACCTACCTGAAAAAGTGTATGAAATGCCTTAAGCACGTAGGTAATCAAATGGTAATTCACATTAATTGTATGCTAGAATATTCTTTCTTTTGGAATGCCCATTAAGAAAAATGAGTTTGCCAAGGAAAAAAAAATTATATAAATAGAAGTATTTGTTCTTTTTTTTTAAAGTAACTACTACAGTAGCTATGTATTTTCAAAGTCCTAATCATAAATTTTTGCAAGATTTATAGCTATGAATGGACAATTAATTCTAGAATATTAAGGTTCCATAATTTTCTGTACATAAAGTATTTAACATGAACATTCCATAAAGAAAGAGTAGTTAGAAAATAAACTATTGTGCATCAGCTATGGAAAAAAAGAAAACTTCTCAAAGGGCATAACTAGCCTGTTAGAAAATAGTATGTTTGTACTTTATTAACGGCATGCCTTTGTTTTTGGGCTTGACCTCTGCTGTAAGAGGGTAATCAAGGAAATAATTGAGTATTATTATGTGAATGGAGTTTGAGAAAAGAGAAAAGTTTGACAATTTATATAAAAAGAATGTCTATGATAGGAAATAAGAAAAAGCCTAAATGGTTAAGATAGGGAACTTAAATTAATCATAACTTGTTTACACTCTGTAGTGATTGACAATCCTCCCCTTTTTGGTAGAAATGTTATTAATGGAAAAAAGCTTAATTTATATAAAAAGGAGAGTGGTTAAAAAGCAAGGGCTGTGCAGTCAAGACCACCTACCTAGTTGAAATCCAAATTCTGTTACCTTCTACTAGCTTTGGGATCCAGGTTATTTCATGATTTAATCTTTCTAAAACTAATTTTATTAAGTGGTACTCATGTAGCTTTGTTATGATTAAATAAGATAATATATAAAGTATATAAAGTGCTTATCACAATGTTTGGCACACAGTAACTGTAAATTTTAGTAGATATGGTAACACAGTTGGGATGATGTTATTAAGAAACCCAAGATATAAACCTGTATCTATGATGGGTACCCAATGTGAAGACTAATCACTTTGTCCTAGGCAATAATTAGGTGCCAAGATTATTCATGATTTTTATTTACTTCATTTTGCTTCCTATGTTTCCAAATTCTTTTTTTGGAAAAAACAGGATAATCAGAAATCTATACTCAGGAAAATACAGGTATTGTTTCTTTTAATGTTATTAATAATAGCCAAGATAAATACTTGAAAATCTCCACCTTTTCTTTTTCATAAATGACCATATTCTTTTCTTATCTTTAATCTCATCTTTAATACTTTAAATATTGTGTCACAATAAAAAGGTCACCATTTAATGCTCTTATTGAATACTCACCACATGCAAAATACTATGTTATATTGTGTTCCTAATATTCTAACACTAACTGGGAGTTATGGAAATTTGAAGACAAATTTTCTCGTTAATAAAATAGGAGCTCTCTGCAGATGGTCTTAAGTTTTATTTTTTACTTTAATTTATATTTTAAGGATTTTACTTATTTATTTGACACAGAGAAATAGAGCAAGCAAGGGGAGTTGTAGGCAGAGAGGGAGAAGCAGGCTTCCCACTGAGCAAAGAACCTGATGTGAGGCTAGAGACCCTGGGATCATGACTTGAGCTGAAGGCAGAGGCTAACTGACTGAGCAACCAGGGGCCCCTTAAGTTTTATTTTTAGTAGCTAACCATAATGAGAAGATATACTAAAAGGCATTTTATCTTTACCTCCTCACAAGATCAATCTTAATTTTGGCCAGAAGGCATTGGGTTGAGAATGAGAAAAAATAAATTTAACTTCTGAGAGATTTTTTTCTTTCAGAATATTTGCTTAAGATATCTACATTGGGATTATTACCTTTAACTCCAAAGTAAATGCATATTTACTACTATAGTATGGCTAGGGACAAACCAAAGAAATATTGATTCCTGAACATCTAAGATGTTTTAATACTGCTGACATGAATAGAACATAATCTCTATTTCTTCATAAAGATGAAATATTCTAAGAAATCTAAAATGTGTTCAGAGATAAATACAACATGTTTGGGATGGCTTGTATTTTGTAAACTTTCAAATATCTAACTAGTGAACTACTCAAGTACTAATTTTGATATCCATGAAATTAAATATTATTAAATATACACAAGGGATCTTTGTATCAAATAGTTGCCATAGATGAGGCAATGAACTTCTCTCAATGATCTTTCTCACTCCACTGGATCTCTGTGCCAAAGGTGTAATACATTAATTTTTGCTAGCAACATTGAAATATTTGAAGGTGGGACAGCAAAGAGAAGAGAAAGACATTAGGGGATGTAGAGACTATTAGTGTCTGCTGTTGTCACCATCTATATTCAAAATCAAAGGAGTAAAACTACCTCCCCAAAATGTTTATGTAAGGAAGCTATATCTTCCTCTGCAAGATCCTGAATACGTCCCACTGTTTTCAGGAAAGAATGACAACTTGTTTGTTAGGTGTAGTTGCCTACAAAGAATTTCCTGATATTAAGGAAATTTAGGGGATTTTCTTGTTATTAAGTATAAAAAAGATTTGAGTCCTAATAAGGGCGTGATAGGGAAACTGCCTTTTCAAGTTAACTTTCACAAAAAAAAAACCCACATTATATAACTATTTTCAGTTTAGCTTTCCTTCAAATAAAAACAGGATCACAAGAAAAAGAAAAGTATATTTATTACTAATAAAAATGAGTTTAATAAAACGTTATTTATATTTTTCTTTATCCCAGATCTTACACCTTACCTTAAAATTTCTGTGTAATCTTTAGTTTGCATAAAAATGTTTTCCAGAATAAATACAAGTGAAACAACATCTTTTAAAGTTATTCACTTTCTTAAGTAAACAAGTTAAATCTGGATATAATTTCTATTTTGGTGCTTCTCTCCTGACATGAGAACTTTGATCTTCCTTCAGCTATGCTGATAAAATAAATAATTTTAGTAGGACATCAGGAGATGGGAGGAAAAAAATAGGTTAGTAAAACTTAAGTATAGCACTTTAAAGAGATTCCTTTAAAGCAATCATTGTGAATTAGTGAGCAATGTGAATGAAGCTTACTGCTCTCAAGTTTGATGGTACCCATCAATAAATTCCTAACTCAGATGACTAATTAATTGACTTCCTAATAAAAACCAATGAATATGACTGAATCTTCTAACACCAGGAATTCCAGCAAGTTTTAGTTGGCAGTGAGAATAAATTAAATTCCCAAACATTTTCAATATTGGTATATAGTTACATACCCAAGAGAAGAATACCCCATTTTGTTTGCAATAACATTCAAGAACAACCTCCTGAAAATTAGTTATCAATTTTTCTCTGGGCCTTCTCTATTCTTTTACTATAAAATTAATAACATAGGGTTTAGATAATGCTATTTATTAACAACTACCAATGAAATCACTAATTGTTACTGAATGCTCTAGGTTTTAAAATTAGAGACTTTTACTGGCATTAGACTATTACCAGAATCCTTCAGTTGTAATGAGGCATTAATTATAGAAGACATTCTTATTTCTGAATTACTGAAGCTTAGAAGTGAAAGGATTTCCTTATATAAAATTACTCTGCCTTCAACATTTTCTCTGAAGAACCAGAAGAAAATAACAAAATTTTGAAATATTAGAAACACTTTTTTTTTTGGTTAAATGTCTTTTTCCCTCTTTTGTAATGTAAGCTCCTTGAGAATATACCCTTATCTTTGTGTTACATACTCCTAATAGATTACATAGCACAGACAAGCCTTTTAAAAATAGGTTCTGAGAGAATTATTGGAAGTAATGAATTCACTTCTCTCCTATGCATATGAAAGAGTACTAGTTTATGTATCACTTTTGGGAGAATTGAAAGTTCCTCAAATCATTTGCTTTTAATAGCTTAGATGAGAAACCATGGCTGAAAAAAGCTAGACAAAGTGTGTATAATCACCAAAAAATTGTTAACATGTGAAAACATTATCACATAATGGATTGAAAGTCTTCTTTCCTAAATCATTTTTATTGCATATTTAACTACTTCAGTTTTAAAGTCCTTGAAGACAAGGATCAGTTCTTTCCAACTTTCCTAACTCTTACAAGGTCTAGGACACTATGACATAGAGTTCAATTTAACTCACATTGTATTTTACCAGTGGATTAAACACACACACACACATGCATACACACATTACCTAAACCATATCTCCATCCTGTTGAATCAGAATCTCGGGAGGGTTGGTCAAAGGAATCTTTCTAGCAAAACCTCTATAGGTAGAAAACTGGGTATCCAGAATTGAGTACCAGTGAATTTAAAATTAATTCCTCTTCCTATATTTGGTTCCTCTAAATATAACCTAGCTGCCTCATGTCAATCCCATTATCTTCATTTAAAACTTGCCTTTCAAATGCTTACTTCTTTAAAAGAGCATGAAATATTCCATCTCAAAAAAGGCCATCATCTGTCCTTAAGTTGGTTTATTTTTTTAATTCAATGTCCTTCAGAATCATTTTGCTGTTCCGCAAATATCAGTTATCTGCCCAGTTTCATTCTCCCTTTCATTCTTAAAATATAAGGTCTTCCAAATCTCACTTGGTCCTCTGTGTCTTCCTAAAAGTTTATAATTTCTTCTGCTCTTAATACACTAGCTTGGACTTAACCATCTTTCATATTACTTTTAGGGGAACATATTACAGTTCCCCTGAGGTCTTTAGTGTCCTCTTAGACAAGAGGACACTAAAGCTATGGAGTTTACTTCGAGGTAAATACCCAAAGAATGGAAAGAAAAACAGACGCTTGCACATCACTGCTAATGGCAGTATTATAATAGCCAAAATATGGAAACAACTTAAGTGTTGTCTATCAACAGAGAAATGGATAAATGAATTGTACTATATACATAAATGGAATATTACTCTTTAAAAGGATGGGAATTCTGATACATGCTTCTATATGGATGAAACTTGAAAATACTATGTTAAGTGAATTAGTCAAACACACAAGGACAAAAATTAAATGATTCTACTTATATGGGGCAAATCCTAGAATATGCAAATTCTGAGACAGCTACTAAAACAGAGTTTGCCTGGGAGGTGGGGAAAGAGGTTTGGGGAATTACTATTTAATGGGTACAGAGTTCTGTTTTGCACGATAAAAAAGTTCTGGAAACACATAGTGGTAATGGTTGTATGTACTGATGCCACTGAATTGTACACCTAAAAGAGTTGAAACAGTAAGTTTTATGTCATGTGCATTTTGCCACAATAAAAAAATTAAAAGTTACTGAAATTATTTTCTTGACTTTCCTACACTAGCTTTTTTTTTCATACTAATTTTACCTTTATTGTTAAAGGAAAAGGAAAAAAAAATGTCCATACTCTTTTTCTATACTCCCTAAATTTATCACTCTCTTTTTAGTTTCTTCCCTTTCCCATTTCATTTTTCATAAAAGTAAAATAAAATTTAATATGGATACTCAGAATTTTCCACACTTCAAGCACAATGATGTTGTGGATACATACACACAAAGTACACTTCTCAACTACACACAAGGAACACCTCAAATCTACACACACACACACACCCCACACCCCACTTTCAATATCCTTAGACTCTTGAAATTGTTCGCAAAATTCTTCTCCACTTCTTGTTTGATCTTGTTTCTCATTTAAATATAAGTAAATAAGACATCAAGCTTCGAGCAAATAATTTTGTATTTCAAGTTCTTTTTAAATGTCAAGCACTTAGCAAATAATGGGAAAATGTCAATTTAAAGTTTACCTACACACAAGAAAATATAGTCTAAAAGGAGGGAAAGATAAATACATCAAAAGGATATCTAAAGAACTGATATTACATAAATTATGGGGCGGCTGAGAAATGATATTCTCAAAGGAAAAATGGAGCAGGGTGGAAAGCTACTTTAAACTAACCACAAAGAACTATAACTAAATTTATTATTTTTGGAGATGTTACTTTAAATTTTAAGAAATTCTTCCAGTCTTATTAAAAATGATAAAATTAATAGGAATAACTCATCCTCATGAAGCCCTGGAACATGGAAAATAAACCAGGAAATAAATTTAATATATGGAAAATCACTGAAAGATCCTGTATACAAGAAAATAAAGTACATAATATATGATGTGAAAGGTCAACTGAAGCAAAGATGATACATTATTTGAAAAAAATCTACTGCTAAATAAAGGGAAGAATGTGGAATTGTATAAAAAAGGAGAAAGGATGGGTGATAGTTGAAAAGTCAGTTTAGGAGTAAACTGTACTGGACTGTTAAAAAGTGAAGTATTTTCCTATTTCTAAGACATGTTTGGACAATATGTAGGCAACATTTTTCTTGGAAATAAAATCTGATCAAGGTTACAAGACAACAGAGGAATAACGCCAGTGATTTACCAGATGCAGAAAAGTATAAAGGAGGCAATATGAGCTGATCAGCAAGTTGCAAGGCTGAGTACAGAGGAGATGAATGCAATGTCTCAGGTTAATTAATGGAGCAGCCATGTGCAGCAAATAGGTAAAGGAGACAGTAGTCAAGCAAACTTAGCAGTCCAACTTAGTGGCATAAGACAAGTGGAGATAGGTAGCAGAAGTGCTAAACAATATGAACCTACTTAAAATATTACAGGCATAGATTGGACAGGGCAAGATCAAGCAGGCAGATGGCATAGCACTTGGAAGGCCATGATACAGAATGGTAGGAGAGCAGATAAACAGTGCTGGGTAGTCTAAAGCTAAAGTAGCAGATGGATATGGCAGTATCAGGCCATTTGCTGATAGACAAAGTACCAGTAAGTGAAGAATGCAAATCATTCAGCAGATGCATAAAGTGGGGCAAAAAGTAGAGGCAAAAATCAAAGGCAGTCAAAGCAGTAAGACAGAACAACAGAGAAGCAATGACAGATCATCAGAAGCGGTTGTGTAGGGTAGGGAAGAGCTGTTAGCTGGGGAACAAAAACACCATTCAGGAAAAGATGAAATCGAGAATAAAGCAGTCTCCTGAACTGGGTTTCTTCCATCTAGGAAACAGTCATCAATAAACTGCATATGAGAATCCACAAGAGAATAGCACACAAATGGAAATAGCAGATGAATCTGAACTCTATTGCCCAGGGATACAGAATGATCCTAGAACATAGATACATAACAATCCACAAGGAAATTAAATGGATGGGAAAAATGGGTCCAAGCATTCTTTATGATGATAAAAAAAAAACAAACCAAAACACTAAAAATTATTAATCTGGAAATGATTGGCTGGGATTGAAGTCTTCGCTTACCCCTTTCTGGAGCCCACAAAATGGGAATGTTGGGAATTTCTGCAGCAGAAAAACAGAAGAGAAAAGGGATTTCTGACTCCCAGTTTGAGGAAAGCAGGTCAAATTTAGGGCTGTATGAACTGGTTCAGGGAAATAAGAACCAGCCTGAACCTTCCCCATTCCTCAGAATCAAGCAATTTTTAAGGTTTGGGAAAGGTTTAGGAAGCCCTCACCCCATCATTTCCCACAGCCTCCCCTTTCACACTTACCTCCAGTGCAAACGTTTCCAGCAAGGAGGTACTTGGGAAAACTCACTCCCATGTTTATACCATGGCAAAATTTGAGTATGGCCAACTAATAGTACTTCCTGTGTAGGTCAGGTTTCTGATTCAGTGGGATCCCTGCTATTTGTGAGTGAGCAGAGGGGATAAGTTACTAGAAACTACCTACCTCTTTGAAAGTGGATGAGGAAAAAAAGCAAGGGCAGTAATACCAATAAATAAGTAATAATACTAGTAAATACCTTGGTGATCTCATCAATTGTCATGGATTTTAATTCCATGAAGATGCTGATGACTTTTAAAAAAGTACCTCCAGCTTAGACTTCTCTTCTGAACTCCAAATGCATGTGTTTAATTGCCAATTTAACATCTCCATTTGGATATCTAAAAGCAGTTCATTTCTATGACCAAATTACAACTGATGTTTCTCGTCAAACCTCCCCTTCCCACAGTCTTTTCCAGTAAATGACAACTCCATCTTTCCAACTGCCCAAGTCAAAACCCTGGGTCTTATACTTGACTTCTCTCTTGCTCTTATTTCATCTCTTACCTCTATCTTCAAAATATATAAATAGTCTATTTCTCAGTACCTTCACCTCTATCATTGGTCTAAGTCACTATTATTTTTCACCTGGATTATTTCAATAGCTTCCTAAATTGTTTCCCTATTAAGATATAAGTCAAATCATGTAGTGCCTCTGTTCAAAACTCTCCATTATACTAATGGTGGCATACAGGTTTTACATGATCCATTGCTTGTTCCATCTCCTTTATGTCTTTGCTCAAATGTCATCTTATCATTAAAGCCTTCCTTAATGGCCTTTTAAAAATTACAACTCTGCTTTCTGCCTACACTATCTATTCACTCTCCCTGGTTTATTTTTATCCACAGTACTTATCACCATCTCTAATACTATACATTTTACTTGTTTACTTATATTTTTGTCGTCCACTAGAATGTAAATTTCATAAAGGCAGGGACTTTTGACTTCTTTGTTTATTGCTATATCCACAGCATCTTGAACAATGCCTGGCATATATACAGTAGGCTTTCAAGATATATTTGAATCTATTAAGTGTTAATTTCTTGTGGTGCATCACCTTTCTCTCTCTTAAATTCTCAGAGCATTCTTCTAAAAGCCCACATATTATGAGCCTTTGATTAACAGAGGAGATACTAGTACACTATACGGTAGGAATATTCTAAAATAGGCTTTGGCAAATCATAGCCAAGGGAACAATTCCTGCCTGCTGCCTGTTTTTTGCATCGTCTTCAATCTAAGAGTGATCTTTAAATTTGTAATGATTGGAAAAAAACAAAATACGATAGTATGTCATGACATGTGGGAATTAAATGAAATCCAATTTCAGTATCCATATATACATTTTTATTGGGGCACAGTGAGGCTCATTCATTTATATCATCTTATGGTGGCTTTCGTGCCACAGGGCTGGCAGAGTTGAATGCTTATGATAGAGAGTACAGAACCCACAAAGTCTGAAGTATTTATTGCCTGGACCTGAAAAGAATAAGTTTGCTGACTCCTGTCCAAAGATATTTTATACTTAGAAGGCAAAGAGTAATAACTAAAGTTTGAGCAATGCTAAACTAGAGCATTGTTAATACCATTGCTGCTTCTGCCCAAGACACCTAGGAGGGAAGACGCATTTATACTAGGATTTGCTTTTAGTATCTATAAAAGTAGCCTTCTTATTCCTCTAAATGTTATCTTATACTGGTGGTGATATTCATTGATCTATTGACCCTATAAAAGCAGCCTCATCTTAATGATAGGATATATCATAGGTAAAGTAAGTCTTAAAAATGGCAAAAGGAAGGGAATGAGAAAGTAAATAAGGCCCACAAACAGAGTTCTTATCCAACCAATACCCTATTTAACATATCCTGTTTAACAGGAGTGGGAAACTGGTATGATGTGAATCTCTTTTGAACTTCATCAATGGGGTTATACTAAGCTGACCTCATTATAATGTGGTCTCCTAAACAACTATAGTCTTGAATCACCACAAGCAAGAGACACATTATAAAAAGACTATTATATTTATACAATATTCAAAACTAACAGTTATTTTCTCATTGGTTCAAATGCCCATGTTTTATAGAAAAGTATTTTAAAAACTTGCAAAACCCTATTCAAAATCACCTCATAATCACCTGACTTATCTTTCTTACATAAAGTTTCACCTTAAGGATTAAGACATACAAGTATATCATATACAACAATCAAATTTATGGAAAGAGGTGGAGAAGGTAAGGGGGAAACACTTAAATCATCTCAATGACACCCAGAACTATAATGCTATCTTTAATCTTCATAAAGAAATATGATTTATGTCCTCTTATATCAATTCGTCCTTATAGAACAATCAACTCCTTTCCCACAGCTATACCATTGTATACTTCGGGTTCTATCCTACTGGATTTTTTTCCCTAGAGAAAATTCTTTCAATATTTATTCAACCATTATCTACTCATTTTTAAGCTAAAGCTCTATTTATATTGTAGATAATAATAGCAAATATTTATGTAGCAAGTATATACTTTTTTAGTTTTACTTATGTTAATTCACATAGTATAACTACCCTATGAGGTAAGTACTCTTACTCTTTCTATTTTACACATAGTAAAACTGAGGTACAGCAAGTTAAGTAAGTTGTATAAGGTCACTAGTAAAAGGAAGATCTAGGATTCAAATCCAAGTAGTCTGTACTCTTAAAGACTGTGTTACGCTGCCTCACAAATAGTTTATATGGGCAATACTACTTCTCTAGTAAGAGTTCTAAATAGATATGGAATTTAGCATAATAAGTGTATTTGTAATTATTTGTATGTTTACTGATGATGATCATCTTAAGGGCCCCTAAAAGGTCAGTACATATTCTGATGCAGAGTAGGCATACAATTAAGAAACATACTTAAGGGAATGAAGACAGTATTTTATATATAGGTTCTTCATGTATGAAATTTTTGGTTTTGCCTTATGCTCAAAATTTTACAATTCTGACCTGAAGGAACAATGTACCTTTATTTTTACTATATGTAATAGGAGCCTTTCAACATAATAGTTTTAAATTCAATGTCACTTATTGCCCTAATTACTTTATCTAAATTATTGAATTTTGTATCTTTACCTTTCCCCTGGTACAATAATACCAAGGAGCCTTTCTTTTTAATGCATAAGTAAAACAGAGATTGAATATCATGGGAACACATTCTGTGTTTAATGAGAAAAAAAATGCATGCAAAAAAATACAAAAGTAACTGGACATAAGGGGTAAATGTAGTATTTATCTTCAAATATTAGGAGAACTATCATGTAAAAAGGAAATCTACATTCTTTTGTACAGTGCACAGAAAAATTAGAACCATGGGGTAGAAATGATAAGGTGCCAGGTTTCAGTTTGATATGTCTGGACTTTCAAACAACAGAGTTGCAAAAGCAACAAACTTCCAGATGGAAGATGTAGCAATTGAGATGTTCAGACAAAGGTTGGGAATGATGAAAAGGGTATGCTAGGACTTTGAACATAATGGCCTTTGAATTCTCTTCAAACTCTGAGATACTGTGATTTCTCTATTTTTTTACATAGTTTGTAATTTTATATAAAACACTAAGCTAATTTGAGACACATCACTGACAAAATCTATGATGAGAAAAATGTTTCCAAACAACAAATCAAAAAACTAGAACTTGATGCTTCACAGCAGTTTCAGTTTTATCTGCAAATAATGGTGTGGATATTCATTAGGTCTGTAGATTAAATCAGGACTTAAAAACAAAAGAAAACAAAAAATATTTTTAAAAAATCTTCAAAAATGATGAAGTTAGCCCTACTGAAGAATATGCTAATGTGTATTTAAATAAATGACATCTCAAAAAGTATCTGCTTTTAAAGAGCCTTGATGGTGTGATTTTACTGTGTGTACTGGTTTATAGTAGACTTAGACTTAAGAATTCTGTCTTCTAAGGAGTCTCAGAATTAGGACAGTTGCTTTTTTTTTTTTTTTTAAATCTCTACAGATGGTGCTACTCTAGATGTTCTAAGAAAGAGATTAAAATAAGAGGTCTAGTTTATCCATCTTTCTATGTAAAATGAATCCTCTGCTCTAGCCAGGATTCTAGCCAGGAGGATTTTCTTAATTTTATCTTTCTCTGTAGGCTGATCATACATTTCTCCTTCTTTCTTATTCCCAGTAGTAATGTCCTTCCTCTTCTCTCCTAATCTGAATCCTATCTCTCTTCTTCAATTTTAACTTTACTACTACCTGCCCCAATTTTTTGCTGATTACTTTTTAAGTACTGATTAATTGTAACTAAAATTAATTTTAGCTTTCTCTTAATCTTTCTCCTTAAAGAACTCTTTTGGCTGCACATTTCTGATATTGGGTTTATACTGTCTTGATTTGTCAGGTGACTGTTTTAGGAGTACATGTACTTCATAGTACTCACTCAGTGAAGCCCAAGATGCTTGACAAATACTTGTTAAACTGAACAAAAACTATAATTGATGTTTTTAGCAATCTGATAGCTCATAAATGTGCCTATACTCTAAGACATATGCTGTTTTTTAATGGATATGCAAAATAATTACAAACCCCAGCTATAAAGTGGAATGTTATGGAAAAGCTACCCTGAATATCATATATCTCAGCTGATTCAAGCCATATTCCAAGAACTTTAAACAACAGAGGAATTAGAGACTTAAAATACATAGGTTCAGGTAAGATATCAAGAGTTACTTAATGTAACTGCACTATTAAGCCTCATTCTTCATATCCTATACAGTATAGAAACTCTTAATCTTTTTCCTTTGCCCCAAGCCTGAAAGTAGCAGTAGGAAAATGTTGACTCACATCTTTATTTTTTAAGATTATCCACAACATACGTCAGTAGCTAACTAAGGATATCAGAAGTACAAGGGTTAATAGCTGAACTATTTGGGGCTGCCACAACTAATTAGAGGTAATAGGTAATATTAATTAAATGAGGAAGGAAAGGGTAATGAAAAAAAAAATGAACATTTACCAAACATCTACAAAGGTGCCAGGCATTATACCGGATGCTTTGTATGCATTATTGTCACTTACTCACTCAGTTAGGATAACCTTGGGCAAGTCAATTAATTCATCTGTGTCTCAGTTTCTCCATCTTTAAAATAGATATAAAATTGTACTTGCCTCATATGGTTGAAGAGTTAAATAGAAGCCCAGCATACATCTGAAGACTAAATGAATTAACATATGTTTAAAATAGCTGCTGACACATAGTAAATGCTATATATAAGTGTTATTGATTATTACTGGCTAACCTTATAATCTCAATCACTAGAAACAATAGCCCTGAGAGGAAGGCATTAGCTAATTTAGCAAATGAGAAATATGAAGTTGGAATAGGTTAATTTGCCTTAATTTCATACTTAGTGGTAGAGTTGAGATTCAAATTCATGTCTGACTCTATATTGTTAGTGTTTCCACTATATCATATTGCATCCCACCATGTTTTGACAAAGGTAAGACATAGTAACATAGTTCTTATGTTCAGGACTATTTCATAAAAATTAAAGGAAGAGCTTAAAATAGCATAAAGTGTAACCTTATCTGACCATAGAATAGTGATGTATTTTATTCAATCTAGTTTAAAATACTTCAATTACAAGGGTTTCTGATATCCTGGTTTTATCAATTTCATATTGCTGAGTTATCTTATTAATACAGAACAGTTTTAAGGTACTCAAAATCCTAGTTCAATATGGTCATTATTTAGTTCTAGCATGTATAACAGGACTTAGTAAAAAAAAAAAAATTCCTAGCACTGTAAAATAAATATTTATAGAGTTCTAGAATATCAGTATATGATATTTTCCCAGGGAAATAAAGTTTCCTGAAGAATATTATATATACTTGAAAGCAACTACATAATTTAAAAGTCTTACGTTAGTGACTAAATTTTCTTTCAAAAACAGAAATTGTTACATATGATGTTTTTCTATGCTTCTGCTGTAATATAGAATTTTTCTGATTGTCAAAATGTCCAATGTTAACTTTTAGGTGAAGCTATTAAATGTTCTCACTGATTTTCACAAGTCACAAATTGAGAATCATTAAGTATAGTCAGTAACTCAGGTCTAGGATGTCTCCTACATTTTACTTATATAGTATTCTTACTTTTGAAGCATTATAATTTTGAAAGAAAAATGGCTAAAAATGACTGCATAAAATGATCCCTGGCTTACAGTACACTCACACCTAAAATAATGAAATGTGTAAATTGTGAAACACTGATTATAAAACAAATTTCACAAAATAAACAATTTTTCTTTGATTTGATATTTTTGTGGAAAATATTTATAAAATGGTTTAAATAGTAATCTGTTCCAAAGAAATGTAAATATTATGGGCTATAAACAGAATATGTCTTCCAGAATCCATAATCCTAGAAATCCATCCTTTGTACCAAATTTTGAGTATTCTATTCCTTTTAGCATTGGTCATTTTGTTAGATGCCTCTTCAGTTCCATAATGAACCTACTTCTGTGGCTACAACAGCAGAGTTAAATAGTTGCAACTAAAACTTTATAACCTGCAAAGCAGAAAGTATTTAACATCTGACCTTTTGCAGAAAAAGTTTGTTGACTGTTGGTCTGTTGAATGATAATGACATCTTTACTCACATTTTTTTAAAACTCACATTTTTTATGGGCTTTTTAAAAATTGACATTTACTTTTTTTTTCTTTAGTAATCTGAAATGATGTTGGGTTTCATTTTTCAAATGCTTAATTTTAAAAGGAGCAAAGACAAAACACTTTTCTGCCATAATGAATTGTATTGTCACGTTGTCTCCATAGACAATACAGTATAACAAAAGTAAAAGATCTTTTATTCTAAATTATATATAAAATTTTGAATTTCCAAAATTCATCAAACTAATGGATTTGTGATGCATTAAGTAAAATCTCACTCTTAAAAAAATTTTAAAGTATTGTTCTCAGATAATTTATAACAAAAGTGTCCTGATATAATTGGTCAGAATTAAATAATCAAAAGGAGAAATAGCAAAAATTTTAGAAAAATGTAGATTTTGATATAAAAAATATTCATGTAAAAGGAAAAGTTTTGGTTGCAACTCTTTAACTCTGCTGTTGTAGCCACAGGTATTACATACATGAATGACTGTAGATGTGTTCCAATAAAACTTCATTTAGGGAGACTGAAATTTAAACTTCAAACAATTTTTATGTGCCACAAAGTATTATTCTCCTTTTGATTTTTTTTCAGCCACTTAAAAAAATACAAAATCCATTCTTAGCTCATAAGCTACATCAACACCAACACCAACAAAAAGACAGGCTGGTTTGGTCTATAGGACTTTTACCAACTCCCAAAACAAATTAAGAGTTTCTTGAGAATAGAGACAATGTCTTATTAATTTTTTAAAACTCCAGTACCCAGTATGGCATTGGATACATATCAAGGATTAAAAATAAAAAGCTTAATGAATGAATGAGTGAATGGATGAGAATTAAGATGTATGCTGGGCTTCTATTTAACTCTTTAATTTATGATCAAGATAAAATATTAGTACCCAACCCTTTATTCTGATGTAGCATAAAAATCTAAAAATGCTTAAAGTTATTTTTACCTTATTAATATAAAATAGTTTAATATTTTCAAATTTACCATAACATATTATAAAACATTTCTTTGTAATGATATATACATTTTTTAAAGTTTCTTGATCTTTTAGTCTCTTCTAGAATTTATGTCTAAAGGGTTTTCACTTCATCTCACTTATAAGTCCCTAATTTTACTTTTTAAGAATAATAAGATTCTTGATGTAACAAGACCTATTTTGGACATATATTGTTTTTAACTAATAATGAGATACAAAGAGGTAATACTTTATATAGCAATGGATTCTTATATTCTATAGAATTTTACAATTACTAGCATTTCACCAATGCCAAGAGATTATTCAACCTTTGGTAACAGAAACTAAAATCTACTCTTTAAAAAAAAAATTATTTATTTATTTTAAGTAATCTCTATGCCCAATGAGGGGCTCAAACTCATGACCTGCTGATCAAGAGTCAAACAAATGCTACTCCAACTAAGCCAGCCAGGAGCCCTGAAAATAAAATCTATTTTTTTCTATACCCTTATTTTTTTTTTTTATATACCCTTATTTATTTACTTTTCATTAAATTTAAATCCTTGAGGGGTACAGCATCACATGGCTTTAGCAGGAAGGTTGCTTCGGAATTTGGCAGAAACCATGTCTCTGTTCCCATGAGCACAGGTTACTTTTCCCATTTTACTCTGGTTTGTTTGGTTTGCCATTAGGAATCACTGTGTTGTTCTTTGCTTTGTACACATAAGCACATCTCTTGCCTAGATAGAATTCTGTTTCAAATCGAGTATATACACCTTAGATTTAAAGAAGAGCTGTGTACTCCCTCTGGTTACGAAGACCCCGCTAATAGTCAGCAAAATGGCCTTGGACCACAGCCTTCCAGACATTATTTGGCATTTTAGGAGTCCCATTCCCAGCCAGCCTCCACAGGCCCCTGATGGTGGAGAAAGAATAAAATCTATTCTTTAAAAAAATAAAGATTTTTATGTTAAAATAAACTCTAAAATAAGTTTTGTGAGTTTTTCATTTTAGAGGCAGGGAGCAGGCCAGAAAGCATGCAAATATCAGATGAACCATATTCTATGATACAGGGCCCAAAAACAGAAACAATTTCATAATTTAGGGAGATTGATTCCAATTGCCTTATTTCTATTAAAAAGAAAAAAAGGAGAAAAGATATACTTTACTGATGTTGCTATTCCATTTTCCTTTTTAATAGACCTAGAAAGAAACCCAAGTTTATTAAACTTTTCATTTTCTCTAGGGTTCATACCCACCGACAATAAGTTTAGATTGCTTTATTTCATTTATTCTATTTGTTTCCCCCATTTTCTTCCTAACAACACACACATTCCACAAACAATTGTCCCTTGTATTTGTAGATTAGACTATTCACTGTCAATTATTGACTGTAAAATATTTATACCTTAGTGGAGAAGTTTTTTATTATTTTACCTTAATATTTAATATGTGTTTTCTATAACTTGAATACTTAAAAATTTTTGTAAATCTAAGTTATCTATAGTTAAATGTAGTCTAAAAATGGTTTCTTCTCTTTTTAAGCACAATTACCTAAGACAAACTAGTTAAAGACAAATAACTGTATTATCACAGAACCCAAATTATATTTCTGGGTTCCTAGCAGGCATCCAGTGTTCTAATTTGGATATTAGAAGAATGACAAGCATGTAAATGTATAGTGAAGATAGGAAATCAGTAGAATTATTTTTGGTTGGACTTACATTGCTTTTATGTTTGTTTATTTTTCAAATGCTTAACAGTTCTATGGACTTCCGCTGTAGATAGTCACACCCTATGTATTTACATATAAAATATGAAATAAAGGAAACCCATTAAAAATCAAGATATTTACAATTGGTAAGTCACCCATTCTGAAAAAAAAAAAAGATTAAGAAAAACCCATTTATGTATATTTTAAACTTATTTAAAGAAAACACTCAAATACAACTCTACGTAGGTAGTTGCTATAGGCATTTTAAATGTAAGAATTTAATAGCACCTCTAAGGTTTTAAGGTAACTGAGACTTCATTCATTTAAGAATAAAGGGATTCTTAATTTCTGATATTATAAAACATACATGGTCAGGGAAAGAGATTCTTATCAACTAACAGTACTTAAAAAAAAGTGGATGGGATAAACACATATTAGAATGGTAGAAATTTAAGACCTCTGATTTACAATAAGATGAAAAAAGATAAAATATGAAACTTACTACATCAAAATTTAAAAATAACAAGATCATAAAGATTTCATGGATATACTTTAAATCTATGATAAGACTGTTTTTCTCTATTTGGTAGTTACGTATCAAAAAAAAAAAACAAAAAACAAACAAACAAAAAAAAAACAAAACCCAACTAACCAAATTGTTCACTTAGTATTTATGTAGCAACTAATAAAAAAAATTAACCCTTACTAAGTTAACCCTTGCATATAGCATTTACTAACATGCCAGAAATAGTTCTCATTGAATCCCACAGCTACCCTTGTACATAGGCGCTTTTGTTTGCCTCATTTCATAGGAAATTGAGGCACACAGGAGTTCAATAGTTAGTCTATGGTCACCCTGTTAATAAGTAGCAGAACCAAAATTCAAAGGTTTATATTTTCAGTCTATCATTTTGATAATAACTTGACACACCACAGAATATAAAATACTTAACTCTGTGAGATTTATTCTCCCCTAATTAAAATAATGTTATCTGGTTATAAATAAATTCCATAGGAACTTACTTTCTGATATAAAAAGAAATGATACAATATTATTAAATTATCACAGAAGAAATAGGGAATATAAAGTCAAGGTCATTTACTTCAAATACTTAGCAGAACGACCAGACTCCAAAAATTCTTCACATATGTAAGCAATTTTCTTACAAACAAAACACAAACACACCTCTACATGAGATGGCTTCCTTCCAATTGTACTTTTTAAGTTAGTCTCAAAGTCTAAAAGAAATGTAAAAATTGGCCAAAGGACCATTTCCCCTTAACACCCAGAAGCTTATTATGTAAGAATGACTTCTTTTTTAGTCATGAAAACACTACAACTCTATTCTGATTGCTTTAAAATCAAACCACGTTATAAATCTAATCATAAAAATATCCCAAAATATTCTGTCACAATTTTTACATAGAAGAATAGAAAGTATTTTACAATTTGTGAAAAAAATTTCCATTTTCATATACTAGATCTGTGGTTTTTAAAGTTTGAAAGTATGGTTGATGGGCCCAAAACATCTGCATCACCTGGGGCCTTGTTTGAAATACAAATGCTCAGGACCCACTGCAGATTTACTGAATCAGAAACTCTGTGGGTATGCCCAATGATCTGTTTTAACAAGCCCTTAGTTTGATTGTGGTGCAGGCCAAAGTTTGAAAACTACTATGATAGCGTAAGATGGAGAGTAAATACTTAATAGATGCAGAGCAGAAATGTCTTGTATTAATCAAACAGTAGATAAAATCATATATTGGTTTGAAAATAGAAGGACATTTTAACATTAAGTTGAAATTCAGCCAGCAAACACTTTTTTGGGAGGTAAAGGAAACAATATTACAAGTGGTAAGATTAAGTCTGCATATGATTCTGAGGTTTATGGCTTCCTTCAAAAAAAAAAAGACTCTTTTCCCTGTATCACTGATCACTGCCTACTCTTCATTCTCTCCCTAACTTTTCTCCTCATGCAAAGGTTTAAGGTAAGATTCTTGTGGCATAAAGCCTACATATTAATTCTGCTTTTTGGCTTATTAAATTTTGCATTTAAATTCACATTAGAATTACAAACTATGGAATCCATTCTCTTCAAAAGTACTATAAATATGGTATATATATTCTATTGTAATTTCCTGTGCTTTAAGACCAATGACAAGGGTATCTCAAGAACAGAGAAATCAGATGATTTTGAATTACATTAACAAAGTACATCAGACCAGAAGCAAAGCTAAGAGTTAAAGTTCTGCTATCACCTCCTTTAACAATACACCTGAAGTTCAACTTCTATCACAGACCACTAAACAAAAGCAAAGTTATCTTCTGGACTAGTTCAATCTTCCTCATTTTATATCATGTTTGTATAAATCCAAAGAAAAAAAGTCAAGAAACATTTTTTATATAACAATTCTTCCACAGCAAAGTTTTTACATTCTTAGAACCACAAGTCTCTTGTTCTGCCTTGCAAAATTAAAAATAATATAAAACAGTGAAAAAGATGAATGATAATATGAATAGCCTACTTCTTGAATATGAGAAAAGCACATACTATCTCACCTCTGGAGTGACATCTCGTGGTGCAAACCCTGTTCCTCCAGTTGTTAATATCAAGTTAAGTTCCTTTTCATCACACCAATCTATCAGGGTCTCCTGAAACAAAATGGTAACACTGTCACAGGCAGAAGAACTTATTAGTCCACTTAAGACATCCACATACCAAATACCTCATATATAGTGAGGAAATGCAGATTCATTTCAGCAATCAAGAAGAAAATTTTGAAGCTCAATTCATGGACCAGATTTGTTATTGATTGAAACACACTGCAGTTTGGGGTATTTATGCAGTATAAAAAATGAGGAAGAAAGCATCAAATTCTTAAAAATAAATGAAATATAGGAAGTACTATAAATTAAGAGCTTATAAAAAAAGTCCAATATTGGATATTTAATAAAATCTAAGAGGGAAAAGCAGGGCATTCCAACAAAGATTATAAATTGTCGTTATTTTTTTTATTTCTCCATTTTTCTCTATTCAAGTCCATCTAGACCTGATACAGTCTGGGCTTACTTTACTTCTCTTTCTACATCTCTGCAGTGGTTTCTGAAATAAGTTCAGAAGTAGTCTGAAGACTACTATTCAGAAATAGTCTGAAGACTAGATATGGTTCAATTAAAGTTTTTTTTTAAATTATATAATAATCAGACATTTGATGGTATAAAGAGGATAGGTTATACAGTAGTGCTAATATTGTTAACTTTCATAGCAGAAGTTTGACGAACTCCAAAGTTTAAAAAGATAGTAAAAAATATGACTAACGGGGTGCCTGGGTGCCTCAGTCATTAAGCGTCTGCCATCTACTCAGGTCATGATCCTGGGGTCCTGGGATTGAGCCCTACATCGGGCTCCTTGCTCAGCAAGGAGCCTGCTTCTCCCTCTCCCACCCCTCCTTCTTATGTTCCCTCTCTTGCTGTGTCTCTCTCTGTCAAATAAATAAATAAAATCATTTTAAAAAATGACTAACGTATTAATAATTTTCCTTATTTTTAAACTTGAGAGAGACCTGTTTAGCACATATCTTATAATATGATCTCACATTCACTTTCTTTTTTTTTTTTTAAGATTTTTATTTATTTATTTGACAGACAGAGATCCCAAGTAAGCAGAGAGACAGGCAGAGAGAGGGGGGGGGGAAGCAGTCTCCCTACAGAGCAGGGAGACCGCTCGATTCCAGGACCCCAAGATCATGACCTGAGCCGAAGGCAAAGGCTTAACCCACTGAGCCACCCAGGTGCCCCCACTTTCTTTTTTTTCTATTTAAATGAAATAAAATGCTTCTGCATTAGCTTGAGAGTATTATTTCAGTTTTGTATAGCTATTTCTTTCACTTAGTTAAGCATTCATACATTCTTCTATCTGTAACATAAAGAATAGAAAGATGACACGTTTTATAACTTATAATGGTTATTTCTGGATAATTAGATTTGTAGTACATTTTAATTCCTTTCACATTTTTCAAATTCTTTAAAAATTGCAAGTATTATTGAAAAAATAAAGGGATTTTACAAATCAAATTTTCTGGTATTTGTTCTTTATTTTGATAACATTAGTGTCTTATTTCCCCCTCATTTTCAGGCAGCTCAGAAACAAATTTTATATTCAACAACTAAGTATATTCTACTGTAGTAGGTTAAATAGAGCCACATATTCTTTATAAATCCTCCTGTCAAAAGGTGGAGTCTATTTTCATCAATTCCTAATCTGGGACAGAATTGTAACTCTGATGAGGGCAAAAATCATGGTGTATGAGTTCTAAAGCCACGTTCTCAAAAGGTCTCACATTTTCTTCTATCACTCTCTTGGTAAACTTCTATTATCATGAAAGGAAATCCAGTCTAAATAACGGAATGAAGAGAACATGTAGAGAGAAAGTTCAGTGAAACAGATAGCATCAAGGCCCCAGACATCTGTATGATGCTATCTTGGATTTTCCAGCCTTAGTTGCAAATTATTTCAGCCAAATTAATGATACCAAGTAAAACCAGAAGAAAATACACCTAGGTAAGCCCAGCAAACCCAAAGATTTGTGAGAAAAAATAAATCGTTGCTGTCACTAAGTCTTAAGGTGGTTTTAATGAAATGATACAGTACAAATACAATTACTTTCCTAGTTAGTATCTTTGCATCGTCTTCTTTTTCAGGCTATTTTCAATTTATATTTTATTGAATTTTATTAGATGTAAGTCTACATATCCTTCACAAAAATCTTCAAAATAGTTTTGAAAGTAAACTTAATGTGAATTAGATTTAAATAAATTACCATGAAGTCTTGATTTTAATCTTTCAGTTTAAGAAACATACCAATGTCTAAAACAGTATGGAGGTTCCTCAAAAAGTTGAAAATAGAGCTATCCTATGACTCCAGCAGTTGCACTATTGAGTATTAACCCCAAAGATACAAATATAGTGATCCGAAGAGGTACCTGAACCCCAATGTTTATAGCAGCAATGTCCACAACAGCTAAACTATGCAAAGAGCCTAGATGTCCATTGACAGAGGAATAAAGAAGATGTGGGATATATATACAATGGAATACTACTCGGGCATAAAAAAATGAAATCTTGTCATTTGCGATGACATGGATGGAACTAGAGGGTGTTATGCTATGTGAAATAAGTCAAATCAGGAAGACAATTATATGGTCTCATTCATATGTGGAATTTAAGAAACAAAACAGAGGATTATAGGGGAAGGGAGGGAAAAATAAAACAAGACAAAATCAGAGAGGGAGACAAACCATAAGAGACTCTCAATCATAGGAAACAAACTAAGGGTTGATGGAGGGGGTGTGGGGTAACTGGGTGTTGGACATTAAGGAAGGCATGTGATATAATGAGCACTGGGTATTATATAAAACTGATTAATCACTAACCTCTACCTCTTAAACTAATACACTATATGTTAGGTAAGTGAATTTAAATTTTTTAAAAAAACAAAATAACCATACCAATGACTAGTATGTGCCAGGAAATGTGGGAATGAAAAAAAATGCAATGACAAATATGCTTTATGTCAATGAGCTCAGAAGTATGAATAAATTAATTTGGTACCTCAGTATATCATGGTTAGTGCTATGGAAGTGCTATGAAAGAAGTGTGACCATCTTAAGAAAATTGTTTTGCATATATCATATGTCTTTATGAATATTTAACATTTTTCTTACATTGACCAGAATGAAAACCGTCACTACAGAGATCTTTAGCAATATTTTTTCTCTTGCAGAAGACTATAGAACCCAAAAAGATAAAAATGGTACAGTAACAGAGCTAAGAGGAAGTAAATTTAGACAAGCCAATGTTCTATATATCTACTTAGAGTCTCATACTCATCTATTGCAATCGATTTTTTTTCCTTCCTTTACATTTATTGATGGAAACATGAATCACTGAATTAAGCAGACCTCAGCAATATAAAATCACTTGAGAAATGTCACATTTTTCTTTGTTTTTGTAAAGAGTCTGATATCGAGCCCGGCATCAGGCTCTCTTGCTTCCCCCTCTCTCTTTGCCTGCCTTTCTGCCTACTTGTGATCTCTCTCTCTGTCAAAAAGAAAAAGAAAAAAAGAGAGAGAGAGAGAAGGGGAGAGAGAGAGAGTCTGATGTAACCACCTAAGAAATTCCTATCTATACTTAATGAGATACAGCATTAGGACACTTTATTTATTAAAGTCTCCTCTGACTCCCCCAGGCAATTTGTTCCCTGTGTGTAATAGCAGTCATTCCTTTGGGATAGCACTTTTCATATTTTACCAAACTTTTCTTGTTTACATGTCTCTATCTCTGTAAGAGTAATCTCCAAAATTCTGATTGTACATCTGTATTAGTAAAGCAATTTCTGAATGTTATCAGACATTTCTATCAGTAAAGCAAATTCTGAATATTATGCTAAAACACATTTATCATGTCACACAAGAAATTTTAAAAGATGAGAAAAAGATAACGTAATACTTAAAATAGCTTTGATTTTAGTAATTGTGTGAAAATATTTTTCTCACCAATAATCAATGCACATAATATGATTGAATATGCATTATTTTAGAAAATCTTGGTTTGACATTTTCTGATACAGTAATTAAAAAGTAAAATAAAAAATAAATACACTGTGGGGCACCTGGGTGGCTCAGTGGGTTAAAGCCCCTGCCTTTGGCTCAGGTCATGATCCCAGGGTCCTGGGATTGGGCCCCACATCTGGCTCTCTGCTTAGCAGGGAGCCTGCTTCCTCCTCTCTCTGACTGCCTCTCTGCCTACTTGTAATCTCTGTCTGTCAAATAAATAAAATCTTTAAAATAAATAAATAAATAAATACACTGAAATGAAAGAAATAGATTAGCTATACTTACAAAACCACTTACACAGCATTCATTTTTCAATCTCATCTACCAAATATACAAATGATGTTTTGAAATGGGGTTAGTAAACTTCTACTTTTCATGATATTAATTAGTTGTTCTTATAAAATAATTGGGGGTGGGGTGGGAAGATGGGCAAAATGGGTGAAGGGGAGTAGGAAATATAGAATTTAGTTATGAAATGAAGAAGTCATAGGGATAAAAGGTACAGCATAGGAAATATGGTCAATGGTATAAAGGCATTGTATGCTGACAGATGATGGCTACACATGTAAGCACAGCAGAAGGTACAGACTTGTTGAATCACTATGCTTACAGCTGAAACTAATGTAACATTGGGTGTCAATTATACTTTAATGAAAAAACATAAAATAATTGGAAGACCTTACTGTAAAAATATTTTTAACAAATGTATTCAAAATCAACTAAAATTCTTCAAAAGGAACATTTTCAAATGGATAAGGATCTTTGTTTCTTAGTTTTTTAAGTGTGCAGTTATTAGTTTTTATAAATGACACAAACAATTTCCACTAACAAAATAGCATAGTATAAGCAATTTTAAGTGTCTAAGTATCTTAACGTAAGCATGATTTTATATTTTATGGAAATTTTCCCAAGATCTTCTTTCATGTCTTTTCCCCCAAAGCTATCTACTGAATTAACTTCTCATTTATTTTTTAGGCAGATTTGTCCATTCCTTGTCCATTTTCTCTTCTCTATTCATATTATCTGAGCTAGAAATCTTCCTCTCTTGTCCTTTTTGGCTCTGAGAATCTACTCCAGATCACTTTAAAATTAGAATTCTAAAAATATATTTCTTTAAAACCTTCCCCCCAAAACCGACTTTTCTCCACTGGAAAAAACATCAACACATTTCCTAAATATTTGTAAATGTAGTTGAAGCTTACACCAAGTCCTTCAAAAAACAAATGCAAACACTCAACAAGATCCTAGCTAATAGAGTCCAACACCACATTAAAAAGATTATGGGATTAATCTATGGGATGCAAGGTGGTTCAGCATTTGCAAATCAATCAATGTGATAGAACAAATCAATTAGGGAAGAGAGAAGAACCACAAAGTTCTCTCAATTGATGCAGAAAAGGCATTTGACAACATACAGCATCCATTCCTGTTCAAAACTCTTCAAAGTATAGGGATAGAGGGAACATTCCTCAACTTCAAAAAATCTATGAAATTGATAGATTTCTATCTATAAAAAACCCACAGCAAATATCATTCTCAATGGGGAAAAGCTGACAGCCTTCCCTTTGAGATCAGGAACACGACAAGGATGCCCACTCTCCCCAACATTGTTCAACATAGTGCAAGAAGTCCTAGCAACAGCAATCAGAAAACAAAAAGAAATAAAAGGTATTCAAACTGGCAAAGAAGAAGTCAAACTCCCTCTCTTCGCAGATGACTTGACACTTTATATGGAAAACCCAAAAGACTCCACCCCCAAACTACTAGAACTCATACAGCAATTCAGTAATATGGCAGGATACAAAATCAATGTACAGAAATCAGTTGCTTTCTTATACACTAAAAATGAAAAAATAGAAAAGGAAATTAGAGAATTGATTCCATTTATAGCACCAAAAACCAAAAGAAACCTGGGAATAAACCTAACCAAAGAGGTAAGGAATCTATACTCGAGGAACTATATAACACTCACAAAAGAAATTGAAGAAGACACAAAAAGATGGAAAAGCATTCCATGCTCACGGATCAGAAGAATAAACATTGTTAAAATGTCTATACTGCCCAGAGCCATCTATACTTTCAATGCCATCCTGAGCAAAATTCCACTGGCATTTTTCAAAGTGCTAGAATAGACCATCCTAAAATGTATATGGAACCAGAAGAGACCCCGAATTGCTAAGGAGATGTTGAAAAAGAAAAACAAAACTGGAAGCACCATGTTGCCTGATTTCAAGCTTTAGTACAAAGCTATGATCACCAAGACAGCATGGCACTGGCACAAAAACAGACACATAGACCAGTGGAACAGAGTAGAGAGCCCAGATATGGACCCACAACTCGATGGTCATAAATAATCTTCGACAAAGCAGGAAAAAATATCCAGCGGAAAAAAGACAGTCTCTTCAATAAATGGTGCTGGGAAAACTGGACAGCTATGTATAGAAGAATGAAACTTCACCATTCTCTTACACCATACACAAAAATAAACTTGAAATGGATAAAAGACCTCAATGTGAGGCAGGAATCTATCAAAACCTAGAGGAGAACATAGGCAGTAACCTCTTCAACATCAACTACAGAAACTTCTTTCAAGACAAGTCTCCAAAGGCAAAGGAAACAAAAGTGAAAATAAACTTTTGGGACTTAACCAAGATCAAAATCTTCTGCATAGCAAAGGAAACAGTCAGCAAAACAAAGAGGCAACCCATGGAATAGGAGAAGATGTTTGCAAATGACCCTACAGACGAAGGGCTGATATCCAAAATCTATAAAGAACTCCTCAAACTCAACATACATAAAATAGATAATCACATCAAAAAATGGTCAGAAGACATGACCATTCTTCTTCTCCAAAGAAGATATACAAATGTCTACCAGACACATGAAAAAATATTCATCATCATTAGCCAACAGGGAGATTCAAATCAAAACCACACTGAGATACCAACTTACACCAGTTAGAATGGCCTAAATTAATAAGACAGGACACGACAAGTGTTGGAGAGGATGTGGAGAAAGGGGAACCCTCTTATACTGTTGGTGGGAATGGAAGTTGGTGGGGATGGAAGCAGCAACTTTGGAAAACAGTGTGGCGATTCCTTAAGAAATTAAAAATAGAGCTACCCTATGACCCTGCAATTGCACTATTGGGTATTTACCCAAAAGGTAAAGATGTAGTGAAAAGAAGAGCCATCTGTATTCCAGTGTTCATAACAGCAATGGCCATAGTCGCCAAAGTGTGGAAAGAACCAAGATGCCCTTCAATTGGATAATGGATAAAGAAGATATGGTCCATATATACAATGGAGTATTATGCCTCCATCAGAAAGGACGAATACCCAACTTTTGTATGAACATGGATGGGACTGGAAGAGATTATGCTGGTTGAAAGAAGTTAAGCACAGAGAGTTAATTATCATATGGTTTCACTTACTTGTGGAGCCTAAGGAATAAGACAGAAGACATTGGGAGATGGAGAGGAGAAGTGAGTTGGGGGAAATCGGAGGGGGAGACAAACCATGAGAGACTGTGGATTCTGTGAAACAAACTGATGGGTTTGGGGTGGGTGGTGTGAGCCTGGTGGTGGGTATTATGGAGGGCGTATTGCATGGAGCATTGGGTACCGTGCATAAACAATGAATTTTGGAACACTGAAAAAAAATTAAATTAAACAATTAAAAAAAAATCAATTGTTTTTCAAAGAAATGGAATAAATAACCGTAAAATTTATATGGGATCAGAAAAGACCCCAAATATGCAGAGGAATGTTGAAAAAGAAAATCAAAGCTGGCAGCATCACAATTCCAGACTTCAAGCTCTATCACAAAGCTGTAACCATCAACACAGTATGGTACCAGCACAAAAACAGACCCATAGATCAAAGTAACAGAATAGAGAGCCCAGAAATAGACTCTCAACTCTATGGTCAACTAATCTTCGACAAAGCAGGAAAGAATGTCCAATGGAAAAAAGACAGTCTCTTCAACAATTGGTGTTGGGAAAAATGTACAGCCACATGGAAAAAGAATGAAACTGAACCACTTCCTTACATCACACACAAAAATAGACTCCAGATGGATGAAAGACATCAATGTGAGACAGGAATCCATCAAAATCCTTGAGAAGAACACAGGCATCAACCTCTTCGACCTCAGCTGCAGCAACTTCTTCCTAGAAACATCACTGAAGGCAAGGGAAGCAGGGGCAAAAATGAACTATTGGGACTTCATCACAATCAAAAGTTTTTGCACAGCAAATGAAACAGGCAACATAATCAAAAGACAACTGACAGAATGGGAGAAGATATATGCAAATGACATATCAGAAAAAGGGCTAGTACTTAAAATCTATAAAGAACATCTCAAACTCAACACCCATAGAACAACTAATCCAATCAAGAAATGGGCATAAGACATGAACAGACATTTCTGCAAAGAGGACAACCAAATGGCCAACAGACACATGAAAAAGTGTTCAACATCACTCGACATCAGGGAAATACAAATCAAGACCACAGTGAGATACCACCTCACACCAGTCAGAATAGCTAAAAGTCAGGAAATGACATATGTTGGTGAGGATGTGGAGAAAGAGGAACCTTCCTACACTGCTGGTGGGAATGCAAGCTGGTGCAGCCACTATGGAAAACAGTAAGGAGGTTCCTCAAAAAGTTGAAATTAGAGCTACCCTACAACCCAGCAATTGCACTGCTGGATATTTACCCTAAAGGTACAAATGTAGTGATCCGAAGGGGCACATGCACACAAATGTTTATAGCAGTAATGTTCACAATAGCCAAAGTATGGAAAGAATCTAGATGTCCATCAACAGATGAGTGAGTGGATAAAGAAGTGGTGTGTATATATATACAATGGAATACTATGCAGCCATAAAAATAACCCCTAAATCTTGTCATTATAATGACATGATAGAACTAGAGGGTATTATGCTAAGTGAAATAAGTCAATCTGAGAAAGACAATTATCATATGATCTCTCTGACAGGAGGAATTTGAGAGGCAGGATGGGGGGTTGAGGGAGGAAGGGAGGGGAAAGAAATGGAACAAGATGGGACCAGGGAGGAGACAAACCATAAGAGATTCTTAATCTCAGGAAACAAACTGAGAGTTGCTGGGGGGGAGGGAAGGGGAGGTCTAGGGTGGCTGGGTTTTTGACATTGGGGAGAGTATGTACTATGGTGAGTGCTGTGAATTGGGTAAGACTGATGAATCACAGACCTGTACCCCTGAAGCAAATAACACATTATATGCTAATAAATTAAAAAATTAAAAATTAAAAAAAGTATAAAGTAAAAGTGAACATGAAAAGTATCTACTGTAATTCTGGATACAGAATAAAAACTTAAAAAATAGATCCCTGTTTGTATGCACATGTGCGCATCCCCACACATTATGAAACTTCTTAAGGAAGCAAGGATACTTTGTCAAACCACATTACTTATTACAAGCTTCTGTATATACCAATGTGAGAATGTGATGTGACAATACATCTTCATATTGAAATTATATAACAGGCAGAAAATAGAAGAATTCCTGTCACAATTATATCACCTTCTCTCAAACGTCAGTGATATACCTTTGACAAAGTTTTGTATATGATGTGGATTTTCCTTTGAACATTTTATTCCTGGCTGAGTACAGCTAGACAAAAAATTAGGCATGGATAACATATATTACATAATTACTTTAATTCTAGTTAAAAATCTTAACAAAAATTATCTGGAACAGTTTTATTCATTGATATTTCACACTATGTAGAATATAACAGGTCTGATTTATAGTAACTCTTACAGTAATAACTGTTACTGTGGTTTTGTTTTCCATTACAATAGGAGCAATGAAAAGACTCTTTAAGATGTTACAATATAATCTAAATGTCTATTAGTGAAAATAGCAGAGGAAATTGATTTTAGTAAGGTTAAAGAAAGTATACTATTGTGGTATAATGTTAGCCAATACTTCTGTATAAAAATTTAGCCAATACTTCTATACCTCCTTCAAATTCATTTTGATAAGGAAAAGAAATCCTCTGAAATAAATCTGGAAATGTCTTTCCTTCAAAATTTTTAGAAGCTTCCCTCCCTAAGACATTCATATCATTTTAAAAATTATTATTTTTATTATATTATGTTGGTCATCATACAGTACGTCACTAGTTTTTCATGCAGTGTTCCAAGATTCATTGTTTACATGTAACACCCAGTGCTCCATACAATATGTGCCATCCTTAATACCCTCACTGGGCCATTCAAATCATTTATAATGTGACTCCAACACAACTTTCCAGCCTCATGCTCTGCAATTATTAATAATGCTTGGACTTATATTCCTCAAAGAATTGTTTATTAATGTTTAGTGTCATTTTTTACTTTTTTTTTGGAGTCTTTTCCATCATATTCTCCATGAAGAATTCCTTGACCCCCTAGCCAGAGTTAGTCACTATCTCCTCTGTATCTGAAAAAATTTTATACATATATTTAATTTAAAAATCACATTTTTTAAAAAAAATTTATTTATTTATTTGACAGACATCACAAGTAGGCAGAGAGGCAGGCAGAGAGAGAAGAGGAAGCAGGCTCCCTGCTGAGCAGAGAGCCCAATGTGGGGCTCGATCCCAGGACCCCGGGACGATGACCCGAGCCAAAAGCAGAGGCTTTAACCCACTGAGCCACCCAGGTGCCCCTAAAAATCACATTTTATAATAAAATAAAACTGTCTCTTCTATTAGACAATGAACATTTTCAGGTTCATTCATTTAATCAACAAATATTTACTTAACAACTATATTGAAAATTGACAAAATGACCTATTTTAAAATTAAATTATTTCTATTCATCAAAGACACCTTTAAGAAAGTATAAAGGGAAGAAACAGAGTGGGACAATAAATGTACAATACATATATCAAACAAAGGATGCATATCTAGAACATTTAGAGAACACTTATTAATAAACAAGAAAAATCTTTTAAAAGTGAAAGACAGGTACAGTCACTTCACAAAAGAGGATATCCAAATGGCAATATATAAGAATATCATTGGTCATTGGGAAAACAGAAATTAAAAAAGACTGACAGTACTAAATATTAGTGAGACTATGAAGCAAATTGGAGTTCTCAAAAAATGATGATGAGACTGTAAATATATACATCTACCTGCCGAATCTAATAAAATTATTTATTTCCATATTCTATGAACTAGTATTTCTGGGTAATATCTAGTCTGCTAAATGTGTATCTAATGTCTATGCATACCTGTTTGCATCAAAAGACATGTTCAAGATCATATCTTATGGCATTATTCATAATAGCTCCAAAATGGGAACAAACCAAATGTACTTTAACAAAACAGTAACTACACTTGGTGATAATCAAAATTCATACCCTTAATCTAATTTTAATTTACAACTCATATAGAATATTATACTTCAATAAAAAGTTTAATTTATGAAATAGAACACAAATGAAAGCTATGAAACTGGGTGACATAACAAAGATCTTAAATATACAAAAAGAACAAATGTTAAATACACTATTATTATTGAATAAATAAATGGGTGAAAGAGAGATTTAAGGAAATTTAGGAACAGCATTCCAGATTAAGAGAAGGGAATATCACAGATTGCCAACAGACACTGAAAAGATGTTCAATATCACTCATCATGGAAATACAAATCAAAACTACACTGGGATATTACCTCACACCTGTCAGAATGGTTAAATTAACAGAGGAAATAATAGGTATTGGTGAGAATGTGGAGAAAAGGGAGACCTCTTATACTGTTGGGAATGGAAACTGGTGCAGCCACTCTGGAAAATAGTATGGATATTCCTCAAAAAGTTAAAAATGGAACTACCCTATGATCCAGAAATTGTACTCCTAGGTAGTTACCCAAAGGATACAAAAATATTAATTTGAAGGGATACATGCACCCTGATGTTTATAGCAGCATTAACAATAGCCAAATTATGGAAAGAGACCAAATGCCCATTGACTGATGACTGGATAAGGAAGATGCAGAGTGTGTGTGTGTATACACACACCCATATATATATATATATATATCTATGTATATGTGCATATGTGTGGGGAAAAAGAGGAAAACCAAGAAACAGATCTTAACTATAGAGAACAAACTAATGGTTATCAGAGGGGATGTCAGTGGGGATTGGTTAAATAGGTGATGGCAATTAAGGAGGGCATTTGTGATGAACACCATATCCAGGCCCTGTAGCTAAGTACTGAATCACTGAATTCTATACTTAAAATGAATATCACAGGGGTGCCTGGGTGGCTCAGTGGGTTAAAGCTCGGCCTTTGGCTCAGGTCATGATATCAGGGTCCTGAGATCAAGCCCAGTATGGCATTGGGCTCGCTGCTCAGCAGGGAGCCTGCTTCCTCCGCCCTTCTACCTGCCTCTCTGCCTACTTGTGATATATCTCTCTGTCAAATAAATAAATAAAATCTTAAAAAAAATTAATATTACACTGTATGTTAACCAACTAGAATTTAAAAACTTGGGGGGAAATAAAGACGGGGGGTTATCAGAAAGTAAGATATTGAAGTATATGCTAGTAAGTGGGATTGCAGTATTCATGTAGAAAGACTAGGTGAATAATACCTTATATGTATGCTACCACAACTCTTAAGATCATAAAAGAATCTAGATTCTGAGAATGAATCTGGTTCCACCACTAGTTGCTGTGTGATATTTTGCATACCTCTTAAACTGCCTCATTTTTCTCAATTATGAACAGGGACAAAAATAATAATACCTACCTCATTTTTTAATAAAAATTAAAACACGTTAGCCTTTCTACAGCACTTACAACAGTGCTTGACAATGAAACATTAAGCAAACCATCATTCTGGCAAAAGGATTTTACTTTATAATTTCATTTTACTAAAGCTTACTCAACAAATATGCTACTAGATGTGATAAAAGTGTTTCATAAATAAAGGATTTATACACAAAACAAACAGTTTGTCTATATTTTGGTAATAATTAATTTAAAAATATAAAAAAGGAGCTCTGCTTTTGGGCAGAATACAGTAGGTCACAGCCGTTCAACACCCATATAGTAACAAGTAACCAAAATCAGATAATTACAAAAATCTTACTTCTAAAGACGTAAGAGAATTACAGAAGCAATAAATTAGACAAAGTAAAATTCCAGAAATGGGAAAACATTTCTGAGTTAAACTAACACTGTCTAGTTTTTCACATCTACCCACCAACCCATCCTTACTGAGGTTATTTGATGATTTGGGTCAAAGGGCTGACCATCAGCTTTTCTATGAGAAGAGTCTCTACTGGCAGGAAAATAAACCAGAAAGCTTTTAGGCATGTAGGAATTAGAAATGTGAATACACTTGAACACATGGATGTTTTTCTCCTTAGAACAACTAGACTTTGGTGCTATACATAAGGCTTTAAAATGAGACAAGACAGTGTAAAATTTTTGCATTGCTCATAGCACTTAAAAAAAAACAAAGACCTGCTAAGAAAGTTAAGCCTGACCATAGAACAATGCTAGTTTTCCCTTCAAGATACTTGCCAGTTTTTGAGGCTTAAATTGGTTAGGCTGCAGGCAAGTGAGCTAGGCTTGACCCTATGGCTATCAGAGCTAAATCTCCTAGTGTCATTCAGGAATAAAGGGATATAAACACACTATTCTCAACCGAGCTCTAACCCAGATCAGTTCCTGACTGCACTGGTGTGATCAGTTTCTCATACTTTCTGCCTATCAGTAGAAGGGGAGAAAAGGGAGACATTCTATAATGAGTGATAAATTATCTACAAACAATATGGTTCCTTAACATATATAATAAATTTATAAAAATTATTTGGCATGCAAGAAAATAGAACCCAATATTAAGATGAAAAAAAGAGATAAAAAAAAAAACCCACAACAGATGCATGCGGAGTTTGCAGACAGGAACTTTAAAGTAAACCATAATTAATATATTCAAGAAAATAGAATATGTTTCTTTAAAAAAAATAGATGAAATGATGGAAAATTTCAACAGAAAATTAGAATCTAGAAAAAAAGTAAATGGATGCATTAGCACATAAAATTACAATACCCTGGAACTCGGATCTAAATGGGTAAGTTTATCAGGATTAAAGAATGTAAACATAGGTCAAAAGGAAAAATGCTATAGAATGCAAGAATATTAAAGACAAATGTAGAGAAAGTAGAAAGAATGAAGAAAAAAAAAAGTATGTGTGAGACATACTTTCAAAAGGTCTAATATCTGTATAATTCAACCCCAGAAAGAGAAGACAAAATGGGAAGAAGCAATAGTCAAAAGCAATGTTTAAAAATCTCCCTAAGTTATTATGAGAAATGGCAAAAGTAATGAATAGTATTTAAAAAGGTAACAGTTACACGTTGTAATGCACCCTGGGATAAATCAATCATACACACACACACACACACACACACACAGACACACAATCCCAGCAAAAAATCCCCCCAAAACCCCCACAGTGAACCCACTCAAACTATATATAACTAACAAATTAATAAAAGTAAAAGCTAAATAATAAAAGCTATCATATCAATCAAAAGGAAGATAAAAAAGGAGAGGGAACACAAACTAATGAGCCAAATAGGAAATAAACAGTAAGAACTATATTAATAATTATAATAAATGTAATGGCCTACATACTGTAAGTGAAAAACAAGTGTTCAGGGAGAAAGTACAAAGATGCTTATAAGAGACATTTATATTTTAAATATAATAATAAGAAAAGACAAAAGTATATGACAGAAAAAGAAATGTTCAAACATCAACCAAAGTAAAATAGTTGTAGCAATATTATATCAAGCCAAGTAGACTATAAGGCAAGAAATGTTAGATGAAGAATATATTGCATTGATAAAAGATTCAATTCAATAAGCAGATATAAAAATATTTATAAACAAACAATAACATAGCTACAAAAAATATAAGGAAGAATTTGACAGAATTAAAAGGAGAAACAGACAAATCTCTCTCATAGTTATTTATATACAACACTAAATCCAAACTGCAGAAGGTATAGACTTTTTCAAGTGCAAATATAAAATTACCAAAATAGACAATACACTGGACCAAAAAGTTGCTACTCAAGGGTCTTGCTTCTACCCAGCCTAAAAGTAGTTGATAAATGAGATTCTTCCTCTTGGAACACTGAGAGATCTTGAAAGATCCTTATAAACAAGGACATATCAAAAATAAATCAGCATATTTAGACAATCACAAAGGTTCAAGAGATAACCAAGAACAAGTGCAAGGGAGAATGAAAAGGTTCATCACCATGTACATAAGACAACGCCTTCAAGACTGAGAGGAGGTAGCTATTTTGCCTAATACATAGAATCAAACAGAGCTAAGCAAAATAAAGAAAAAGGAAAATATCTTCCAATTGTGAAAACAAGATAAAACTCAAAGAAGGCCATAATGTTACAGAGATAAATTATCTGATAAAGAAATCAAAATAATGGTCATAAAGGTACTCACTAAACTCTCAGGAAAAGAATAGAAGGACAGAGTGAAAACTTTAACAAAGATGCAGAAAATATAAGAAAGTGTCAGAAGACACAGAACTAAAAAAATATAGTAACTGAATTGAAAAATACACTACAGGAGTTCAACAGTTAACTACTGAAATGAAGAATGGATCAGTGAGCTGTAAAACAAAGCATTAACACCCAGACATGGCAGCAAATAGAAAAAGGACTTTTATAAAACGAAGATAACTTAAGAGACTGATAGAACAACATTAAGTGGAATAACATTTGTGAAGAAGAGAGAGAGAGAGAAAGGGACAGAAAAGAAATAGAAAAGAAATAGTTGCTGTAACTTCTCTAACATGGGGAAGGAAATAGACATTTATGTCCAGGAAGCAAAGAGAATTTACAAAAAAAAAAAAAAAAAAAAGGACCCAAAGAGATTCACCAAGACATATTCTAATTAAAATATAAAAGTTAAAAGATAAAGAGAGAATCTCAAAGGCGGCAAGAGAAAAGCAACTTGTTAAATACAAGGGAAACCTAATAAAGCTATCAGCAGATTTCTCAGGCAAAACTTTGAGGTCAGAAGAAAGTGAGGTGACATAATTTGAAGTCCTAAAAGGAGAAATTCAAACTAAGAAATCCCTACCTGACAAGATTATCATTCAGAATTGAAGGAGAGATAAGAATTCTTCAGAGAAGCAAAAGCTTAAGGTGTTCATCACCAATAAACTAGCCTTATAAGAAAGGTTTAAGGGAATTTTTTAAATAGCAAAGAAACGGCACTAAATAATAGTAAGAAAATATATGAAAGTAAAAATCTCACCAGAAAAGATACCTATATATAAAGATAGTAGAAATCACTTATGAATCTACTCTAAAGGGTAAAAAGAAAAGTAACATAATTAAACTAAAAGAGTTAAGGCACACATACAATAAAAAGAGGTAAAATAGGTCAAATGTGTCTTTAAAAACATTAAACTTCGGGCACCTGGATGGTTTAGTTGGTTAAGCATCTGCCTTCAGTTCAGGTCATGATCCCAGGGGCCTGGAATCAAGGCCCACATCTGGCTCCCTACTCAACTGGAAGCCTGCTTCTCCCTCTCCCTCTGCCATTCCCCTGGCTTGTGCTGTCTGGCTCTCTATCTCTGTCAAATTAAAAAAAAAAAATCTTAAAAATAAGTAAAAAAAAATAAAAATATAAAACTTCAGGAGAAGTTGTAAAAATATAGTTTTGGAATGTGTTCAAATTTAAGTTGCTATCAACCTAAATATACTGAATATAATTCTATACTTAGAATGTTTAAAGATTTTTTTTTTAATTTATTTATTTGACAGAGAAAGATCACAAGTAGGCAGAGAGGCAGGCAGAGAGAGAGAGGGGGAAGCAGGCTCCCCGCTGAGCGGAGAGCCCGACGCGGGACTCGATCCCAGGACCCTGAGATCACGACCCAAGCCGAAGGCAGCGGCTTAACCCACTGAGCCACCCAGGTGCCCTATACTTAGAATGTTAAATGTGAACCTCACGGTAACCACAAAGCAAAAACTTATAGTAAATATACAAAAGATAATATAAAATAATCTAAAAAAAAAACTAGAGAAAGACAACATACCGCAAGAGACAAGAAACAGAGAACTACAAAAACAGGCAGAAAACAATGAACAAAATGGCAGTAAGTATACACCAATCAATAATTACTTTAAATGTAAATGGACTAAATGCTCCAATCAAAAGATGCAATGTGACTGAAAGAAAACAAAACAAAACAAAACAGACAAAACAAGATTCATCTACATACTTTCTACAAGAGACTCACTTTGGAAGTTACGACATATACTGACTGCATATGAAAGGATATAAAAAGATATTCATCCCAACGCAAATAGTATAGCTATACTCATATCAGACAAAACAGATTTTAAAACAAATACTGTAATAAAAGACAAAGAAGGGCATTACATAATGATAAAACAGTAGGAAGATATAACATTTATAAATATATAAGTACCCAACATAGGAGCACTAAAATAGTACAGCTATTATTAGCAGACCTAAAGGGTGAAATTGACAGCATATAATAATAAGAGGGGACTTTTAACACCCTACTTACATCAAAAGATAATTATCCAGACAGAAAATCATAAGGGAGCATCAGCCTTGAACAACAATTAAGATGGACTTAATATTTATGTATAGAACTCTCTATCCAAAAGCAGCAAGTAACACATTCTTCTCAAGCGCACATAGAACATTCTCCAGGACACTCCACATGTTAGGCCATAAGACAAGTCTCAAGAAATTCAAGAGGACTGAAATCATATAAAGTATCTTTTCTTACCACAATGATGTGAACTAGAAATCAATTTTAAGACGGAAACTGGAAAAAATTACAAAAACATGGAGATTAAACAACGTATTACTGAACAACCACTGGGTCATCAAAGAAACAAAAACAAGAGAAACAGTAACAACAAAAAAACTAACCTCAAGAAAAATGAAAACAAAAAAAGGAAATACCAAAATCTACTGCATGCAGCAAAAGCAGTTCTAAGTAAGACATTCATAGCAAAACAAACCTACCTGAGGAAACAAGAAAAATCTCAATCTAAATTTACACATAAAGGAACCAGAAAAAGAAGAATAAATCAAGCCCAAGAGTAGTATAAGGAAGGATATAATAACTAACAGAATGAGATAAATGAAATAAAAACTAAAAAGACAAAAGGAAAGATCAATGAAACTAAGAGTTGGTTTTTTGGGGAAAAAAAAAAAAAAACTGACAAAAATTTAGCTCAATACTCCCAGGAAAAGAGAATGGGCTCAAATAAACCAGAAATGAAGAGGAGAAGTTACAACTTATACCACAGAACTACAGAGGATCGTAAGAGATTACTATGAACAATCACATACCAACAAATTGGACAACCTAGAAAAAAAATGATACATTCCTAGATATATACTAACTTACAGGAGTGAATCAGGAAGAAGTACATTACATAAATAAAGTAATCACAAGTAAAGAGATTTAATCAGTAATCAAAAAATCCCCAAAGTAAAAGTCAAGATCCCATGTCTTCACTGGTAAATTCTATCAAACATTCAAAAATGATTTAATGCCTCTCCTTCTTAAACTTCTCCAAAAAGTTGAATAGGAAGAAGTGCTTTCAAACTCATTTTACAAGACCAGCATTACCCTGACATCAAAACCAGGTAAGGACACTGCAAAAAATAAAAATTATAATCCAATGTTCTTGATAGAGACAGAAAAATCTTGACCAAAATATTAGCAAACTGAACAGGAATACATTAAAAATATCATACACCATGATCAAAGTGGAGATATATTCCAGGGATACAAGAATGGTTCCACATTCACAAATTAATCAACATTACACCCATTAACAAAATGAAAGAAAAAAAATCACATAATCATCTCAGTAGATGCACAAAAAGCACCTGACAAAATGTAACCTCCACTTATAATAAAAGCCCTCAGAAAGTGGATATAGAGGGAATGTATCTCAACATAATAAAGGGCATATTAAGTCATACCCATAGCAAATATCATACTCAACAGTGAAAAGCTTAACCTCCCCCCCTAAGATTATTTATTTATTTATTTGACAGAAAGACACAGAGAGAAGTGGGGGGGCAGGGAGCAATAGCAGGGGGAGTGGGAGAGGGAGAAGCAGGCTTCCCACCGAGCAGGGAGCCCGATGTGGGCATTGATCCCTCGACCCTGGGATCACGACCTGAGCTGAAAGCAGATGCTTTTAAAGACTGAGCCACCCTGGTACCCAAGTTCAAAGTTGTGTTTTTTTGTTTTTTTTTTTTTAATCTAAGATCAAGAATAAGACAAGATGTCAACACTCACTAGTTTTATTCGAAATAGTATTAAAAGCCTTAGCCACAGCAATTAGGTAAGAAAAGAAATAAAAGTTACCCAAATTGAAAAGGAAGAAGCAGAACTACCACTATTTGCAAATGACATACTCTATATAGAAACCTAATACTGCACCAAAAAATTATTAGAATAAAGTAATTCAGTAAAGTTTCAGGATATGAAATTATTATGCAAAAATCTCTTAAATTTCTATACACTAATATTAAATTATCAGAAAAAGAAATAAATAAAAAATCCCCTTTACAATTGCAGTTAAAAGAATAAAATGCCTTGGAATAAATTTAACCAAAGAGGTGAGAGACCTTTCAACTAAAAAATATAAGAAGCTGATGAATGAAATTGAAGAAGACACAAAAATGAAAAATTCATTCTAGGCTCATGGACTGGAAGAACAAATATTATTAAAATGTCTGTACTAACCAAAGCAATTTTCACATTTAATGCAATCCCTATCAAAATAACACCATCATTTTTCACAGAGTTAGAACAAACAATCCTAAAAGTTGTATGGAACCACAAAAAACCCCAAATAGCCAGAGCAATCTTGGAAAAGAAAAAGCTAGAAGCATCACAATTCCAGGCTTTGAGTTAAATCCCCAAGCTATGGTGATAAGACAGTATGGTACTGGCATAAAAACAAACACACAGATCGATGGAACAGAATAGAAGATCCAGAAATGAACCCACCACTATATGGTCAACTAATCTTCAACAAAGCAGGTAAGAATCTCCAAAGGAAAAAAGATCCTCTTCAGCAAACGCTGTTGGGAAAACTGGACAACATGCAAAAGAAAGAAACTGGACTACTTTCTTATACCATATACAAAAATAAATTCAAAATGGATGAAAGGCCTATATGTGAGACGGGAATCCATCAAAATCCTAGAGGAGAACAGAGTAGTATCCTCTTTCACATCAACTGTAGCAACTTCTTACTAGATATGTCTCCTGAGGCAAGGGAAACCAAAGCCAAAATAAACCACTGGAACTTCATCAAGATTAAAAGCTTCTGCACAGTAAAGGAAACAATCACCAACAACTTAAAGACAACCTATGGAATGGCAGAAGATATCAGCAAATGACATATCTGATATGTATCTGATATATATTTAGATATAGTATCTAAAATCAATAAAGAACTTGTCAAACTCAATACCCAAAAAACAATCCAGTTAAGAAAAGGGTAGAAGACATGAATAGAGATTTTTCTAAAGACATCCAGATGGCTAACAGACACATGAAAAGATGCTCAACATCACTCATCATCAGGGAAATACAAATCAAAACTAAATGAGATACCATCTCATACCAGTCAGAGTGGCTAAAATAGAATTAATTTTTGTATAAGGTGTGAGATTTAGGTTGTTTCTTTTTTTTCTTTTTGGTTATGGATATCCAATTGTTCCAACATTATTTGTTGAAAAGGTAATTCATTGAATTGCTTTTGCAGCTTTATTTAAAAATCTATTAAACCTATCTATGGGGATGCCTGAGTTGCTTAAGCATCTGCCTTCGGCAAGGGTCATGATCCCAGGGTCCTGGGATAGAGTCCCACATTGGGCTCCTTGTTCAGTAGAAAGCCCGCTTCTCTCTCTGCCTGCCACTCCCCCTGCTTCTGCACACTCTCTCTCTAATAAATAAATAAAACCTTAAAAATAAAGAAAATATCTGTGTAAGTCTTTTTTGTTTTTTTAAAGATTTTACTCACTTATTTTACAGACAGAGATTACAAGTAGGCAGAGATGCAGGCAGAGAGAAAGGAGGAAGCAGGCTTCCTGCTGAGCAGAGAGCCAGATGCGGGGCTTGATCCCAGGACCCTGGGATCATGACCAGAGTTGAAGGCAGAACCCACTGAGCCACCCAGGTGCCCCCATATCTGTGTAAGTCTTATGGGTTGTTTATTCTGTTTCATGTGTCTTTTTACCAATACTACACTATCTTGATTACTGTAGATCTCATCACTGGAAAGAGTCCTTCCACTTTGTTCTTTTTCAAAACTGTATTACCTGTTATAGGACCTAAGCTTTTCCATATAATTTAAGAATAAATTATATAATTATATGTCTACAAAAAAAACTTGTTGGGTTTTTGATACGAATCACATAAACCTATATATGAACAGGGGAAGAACTGACATCTTTAGTATGTTCAATCTCTCAGTTCATGAACATAGCTTGTTTGTCCATTTCTTTAGGTGTCCCTTTATTTCTTTAGCATTTTGTAGTTTTCAGCATACAGATTTAACATAGGTATATTCTTAAATGTATACCTAAGTATTCAACTTTCTTGGAGTGATGGTAAATAGTACTGTTTTAAATTTCAGTTTCTAACTGTTGTCAGCATATAAAAATGCAATTGGTGTTTTTGTGTGTGCCTGTTGATCTACATTCCCCAAATTAACTCACTTGACTTGTTAGTTGTAGGAATTTTTCTATAGATACTTTTTCTATGTAGACAATGATACAGTTTGCAAGTAGGGGGTTTTGTTTCTTAATTGCCAAACTCTGTGCCTTTTAATACTTTTCTTGCCTTATACTTATACTACTTAGAACTTCTAATACTCAGTTGGGAAAAAGTAGTGAGAGTAGACAACCTTGTTTTGCTCCTGATCTTAGGAGGAGAGCCTTCATTTATTTTTTTCACCATTAAGTATGTTTTTAGCAGTAAGTCTTTGTACATGTTCATTATCAAGTTCAGGAAATTTCCTTCTATTCCTGGTTTGCAGAAATTTTTTTTTCTTTTAATCATGAATGGATTTTAGATTTTGTCAAACACTTTTTCTGCATCAATTGATATAATCATAAAAACTTTCTTCTTTAACTTACTGTTATAACGAATTAGACTGATTGCTTTTCCTAAGTTGGAAAAGTTTTACATACCTCAAATAAATCCCATTTGGTGGTGGTACATAATTTTTTTATACCTTGTTGGATTACATTTGGTAATATCTGTAGATTTGAGTTTATGATAAATACTGGTCTGCAGTTTTCATTTTTTGTACTATGTTTTTCTAATTCTGCTAGCAGAGTAATACTAGCATCATAAAATAAGATGGTAGTATTTCCTGGCCTACTACTTTCTGGAAAAGACTGACTAAAATTGATGGTAATTCTTCTTCAGTGTTTGGCAAAGCTCTATAGTAAACCATCTGGGCCTGCAGATTTGTTTGTTAGGAGATTTTTCATTATGCTTTGCCTACTCGGTCTTGGTTAATTTTGATAGTTTGTGGGTTTTGAGGCAGTGGTCCATTTCTGCTAAGTTGTCCAATTTATAAAGTTTTTCATAGTATTTTCAAAATTATCCATTTAATTGATGGAAGATTTGTAGCAACAGACTTTGTTCAATCTGGGTATCAATAATTTTATCTTTTCCCCTTTATCTTCATTAGTCTCAATTTTATTGAGTTTTCAAGAGTCAGTTTTTTATTCTGTTGATCTTCTTCCCCTTTGTTTTACCATTTTCAATTTCACTGATACCAATTCTTGAGTATTACCTGTCTTCTTGCTTTGACAATATTTGGCTCATCTTTTCTAGTTTCTTGAGAAAGAATTATGGATTACTAACTTGAGAACTCTCCTCTTTTCTAAAAATTAATATTTTCATAGTATATCTTTTTACTTTCAATCTACATATGTCTTGGTGATCACAGCTTTGTAGTAAAGCTTGAAATCAGGTAACATGATGCCCCCAATTTTGTTTCTGAAATGAGTTTCCTGATAATGATATATACGGGATCATCTCTAAGAACTCATTATGTCAGTTTTTGTCTTTTCACTTGTAAATTTAAATTATATATATTTAAGGTAATTATTGACATCTTAGCAATTAAACATGCCATTTTATTATTTGTCTTCTGTTTCTGTCTTGTTTCTCGTTCCTAATCGGGGGTTACTCGAACAAACTTTAGGATTCCATCTTAATTTGCAGTGTTTTGAGTATATTGTTTTGTATGTTGCTTTTAGTGGTTACTTTGAGTGGATGCTTTCTATATTATAATTACAAATATAACATTGCAGTCTACTGATATTACTGATTTTTTAACAGATATCCCTCTGTTATAGTATAGTATGAAGGCAATATAAATATTGTTAAGCTTCTTCCTGGGTCCCACTGACACCACTCTGGCAAAATTGAGGCACTCATTCATACTGCTTCATTAAAGACAGTAGGGCAGAAATTTAGGTCCTCTCTTAGCCCTGCTAAGACCTTTCTGGCAAAAAGTGGGGCACCACCTTGCTCCACATTATCGATAGTAGGGGTAGAAGTTCATCTCCCTGCTGGGCCCTGCTTACACCAAGAGAGGAAGTATAAGGTTAACGCTTACTGAGAATGGAATATCCATTATTCCCATCTCATTCAGTCTTACTGATGCAGACAGGGATGGAATCACATCTCCCTTATAGGCCTCAGTGATACAGGAAAAGGAAGGTAAAGGAGAGTTGTGAGCAGCTTCACCCTGCATTGTCTCTTTAGTCTTACTGCTGCTGGGTGGGAGTAGAGACTCAGCTCATCACTGGACTCCACAATTATTATTATTATAATTAATATTAATTATAATTATTAATTATATTAATTATTAATTAATATAATTATTAATTAATATAATATAATAATTTTAACAATTATCTTGCTACAGGAAGCAGAACACACCCTGTTTCCCTGAGCTAATTTTAGATCAACTATAGGAACATTAGGCCCTATCTACAGTATCTTAGCAGGGAAATCAGAGCACTGATATTTGTGGGAGTATGGGAGACTGAACAGCTTCCTGCTCAGTTCTGCCAATAAACACTACCAGAAGAGGGATTCAAAGCTTTGCCATCTGCCTCTGTGGTAGCAGGAATGAGGTGGAAGATTAGCTTTCTATATGGCTCTGCTAAAACTGTGGAGCTGCTAAGTAGTTTCCCCATTGTTATTGGGCTGGAATAAGGTGAGTATTGCCAAACACTTTTGTTCTGTTAGTCTATCCTTGCCCTGCGTCCTATGGCTTCAAGGACAGGCTTTCTTAGGTGTTTTTTTTTTGTTTTATTTTGTTTTGTTTTGTCTGTGCCTGTTGGTGTTTCCAGACTGGGGTTTCATTAGTGTCCTTTGAGATTAAATAGGAGACAAAAAGGAAACCCAGTTAACTCATTGCTGTGTCATTCTTCAAGTTCTAAAACCCTTAGAAAGTCTGATTTCTTTTTCCTACCATCAGAGTCTTTCTATACTTGTTTATTTTGTAATGTCCAGGAATTTTGAGTTATAAAAGAAAATATTGGGAAAGAATAGAACTACTGTATCTTAGCTAGAACCACAAGTTTCTTCAGTAGGAATATTTTTGAAACTTGATAAACTGGAGCAATTAATACATGAGCCAATAGTATTAAAAAAAACCCACAAACCTTGCCTATTATGTTAAGAAAAGCATTATAACCAAAACAGTATGGTGCTAGCAATGGAATAAATAGATCGATGAAACGAAAGTTCAGGAAAAGACAGACTTATGTATGTGTATGTGTATATTCAGGCATATGAAAATTTAGTGTGTGATAAATGAGGCATTTCAAACCAGTGGGGTACAAATTGCTTTTTTCAATAAATTGGGCTGGGAAAATAAAAACATCTTTGAAAAATATTTTGTAATTTTAGTCATCCCATATATAAAAACAAGTTTATCCCAATATAAATTATAGATAAAGAATTAATATTTAAATGTTTTTATTTTAAATAAATACACCTAAGGTGATAGTTACCTGCCATAACGATGAGGAAAACAATTTGATTTCATATAGGAAAGTTGAAAATACACATTACTTAAAACTCAGGAATTCCCTTTCTCAGTATGGACCTCAAAGAAACTCTTAAATAGGATGTTTTATAAGATTTTATACCATCATTTTTCATAATAGCTTCAAATGGAACTAAGGTAAAAGTCCATCAAGAGTAGGATGTCGGGGCGCCTGGGTGGCTCAGTGGGTTAAGCCTCTGCCTTCGGCTCAGGTCATGATCTCAGGGTCCTGGGATCAAGTCCCGCATCAGGCTCTCTGCTTGGCAGGGAGCCTGCTTCCTCCTCTCTCTCTCTGCCTGCCTCTCTGCCTACTTGTGATCTCTCTCTGTCAAATAAATATATAAAATCTTAAAAAAAAAATAGGATGTCTCATTAATTTGTGGCACAATGGAGTATTTTATAGCAAAGAACAAAAACAAAACAAAAAAAGGACAAAACAACCTCCCCCAAAATCTTAGCTATAGATAATGCATATGAATATGATATAGATAATGATTATGAATAAATCCCACAGTGCTGAACCAAAGAACTAAGGCACAAGAAAATGTATACATTGTGAATCAATTCATATAAAATTCAAAGAGAAATACAAATTTTAATAGTAAGGGATGTGTATAAAAACTAAATAAAATGAATGTGAAATAATAAAAACTCAGGATATTGGGTGGAACAGATGGTCACGATTGGGCCAGGAATGCATTTGCACTTTATCCCTTAAACTTTTGGCCAAGCATCCACTATGTGGTGATTTATTATAATCAATCAGTAAATGCTTAATTCAAACCATGTATGAACTAAATAATAATTTCTGGTGCTAGAAATATTGTGAAGATAACCATACTTTGTAAAAATTGACTTATATTCTATTAATCATATTTTAATAATAAAAATAAACATGCATATTTATTTATACATGGTATATTGTAGATATATTTCAAATTTAAACTCCATTGCACTATTCAGATAATTTTAAATTACTCAGTTGTTTACCAACTAAAGTGAACATTATAAGCAGATGTTTTACATATCCTCCAATCAAAACAAAAAGATTATATCTGATTTCAGTTGAAAATGCTAATGGTGCCATCAAATAAATGTTGATGAAATATTTTATTTTCTTCCAATGCTTTGAAAAAAGAATCAATTTCATATTTTTTCCCCAGGCTTCAAACTCTCTAAAACTATTTTAGATATAATAACAGTAATTAATTTAAAAAAATCATATAGTAATGTCATCCATGAGTCATGTTTTTTTGAAGGAATCTACTGAGGAATAACTCTTATAATTCTAGAATTTTAAAAAACACAATGAAAAATTACTTATTTAGAGAAAAGTCACGACAAAAAATAAACAGTGTTTCTTCTAATTAATTAAATTAATAAAAAATATATGAATCATTTGGTTCTTGGATAGGTCAACAGTTTTGGTCTACTTTTATTACTTAATATAGCTTTTTTAGGTGATTCCATTAACTAGCATGGCCTCAGGTAGTTTTTGGATAAGGACAAATTCCAACATCAATTTAAAGATAAAATTATCTTTCTTCTGAGGTTCTAGATGTTTTAACCAATGACTTAATGGGTATTTGGTTATCTGAGAGGGACCTCAAATAAGTTCAAAACGTACCCTCTTTACTCTCAAACTTATTCCTTCTCTTATATCTCCTCTTTAAGTTAATAGCAACACAAGCTGGACTGGACCTAAGGTTTCTCTAAACCAAAGTATTATATGAATTTATATCAAGTTGGAATGGGTCTTTTGACACTCCTGGTTTATTTTTTTCCTGCTAGAATATAATTATTGGATTAATTTTTGATTGGCTATATAGGATACCAGGCATATTGAAACTAATAGTGTATTACCTAATAAAGACAAATGATATTAACTTATTTGAAAATAATGTTAGCAAATGAAATTATTGACTAAAATTTGAATTTATTGAACTTGATTTTGGAAAGGCTGATTAAATCAGCTTGATGATTTATTTGGATCTTTAAATGTCATTGTTAACAATTCAACTCAGTATTGTTATCCTTAACTATTGCTTTCCAGTTGTTAAATTTTATTTATGTAATAGATAATATGTTCAGTTCTTATTAGATTGTAAATTGCTCTTGGGGAAGGGCCACATGCTATGCCAGAAGACTAACAGTCCATAGGACTGAATAAAATGTTAAAAACAGAAAAATGCAGACTATGTAATTTTCAAAGAGTAAAGTCAAGTTTTCATTTAATGTATAAATTTTAAATTGCCAATTTGCAATTGCAAATACTGTGTTTTCAGTGGAACCAGAAAATATTTTCTAGAAGACTGGTATTTATAATTAGTGAAAGATTACAGGGAAAAGAAATTAAAACAAGATAGAAAGATAATCCATTATGCACACTAATGCCTATATATAATGTTTCTCATGTAGATTTTCAATGAATTTCACATGAAATGTTCCTTTTTGATCTTCCAAAAAATTTTCAAAGAAATGCACTGACAAGAGTAATTGAAATCTGATGAGGATTATTTTATGTTTTTTAACTCAAATAGGATAACTGTGACTTAAATGAAATCCCAACACACACAAAGATTAAAAAGTGTAAAGAAAAAATGCTTCTCCCACCTACCCGGTGAGATACTAAGTCTTCTAAGAGATAAAAAAATAGCATACTATACCTTGATTTCTTCTATTTCATCTGGTACTATCTTGTATGCTGATATAGTCCCACCCAACCTGAAATTAGGAAAAAAAAATATTCTCAAAACCATGGTGGTGTATATTTATGGAGTATTTCTGCCATTAGCATCAGAATGCCACCAATAATTGCCCATTGCCCACCCCAATGACCACAGAGTAAAAACAACATTTTCATGCTTAAGTTTACCATATATTACTTAAAAAGAGGTGGATAATGAATGACTACCAAAAGAGGAAACATTAAGTTATATTTCTAACTACAAACTTCTATCATTTTATTATTAAAAAGCACTTAATGGCTCAGTTGGTTGAGCAACTGCCTTCGGCTCAGGTCACGGTCCTAGAGTCCCGGGATTGAGTCCCGCATCGGGCTCCCACCTCCATGGGGAGTCTGCTTTTCCCTCTGACCTTCTCGCCTCTCATGTTCTCTCTCACTGTCTCTCTCTCAAATAAATAAATAAAATCTTTAAAAAAATAAAATAAAATAAAAAGCACTTTTAATAATGCTTTTACTATTACACCACTTTTACTGATGGATTCTGTCACAAGTAAGATGCAGCAAGAATTAATAACAGACATGGTATTTGCCTTCTTGGTTTGCTTGTAATAGAATTTACTTTTTAGAGTAGTTTTGAAATTACAGAAAAATTGAGTACACAGTAAAGAGATCTATTTCCCGGATGCTCAACTAGTATTCCTTCCAGATATTATTAACATCTTCTATCAGTGTTGTACATGAGCATGAGTCACAATTGATGAACTAAAAATGATTTTGTTTCTCTTCAAAAATAATTAAAACAAGCAGTTGAAGAGATTATGTGCGTGTCCAGCATTGTCCAAGGAGAGATGAGTGTTTAAGGGTTACAACTTAATCCCTAAAATATGATGCTGCCTTAAGGCAGTGAGGTCATTACTGCCATGGTCACTTGTTTGAACTTTTTTTTTTAAGAAAATAGCTAAGAATTATGTAACACTATTTGCCAGACATGTCATATATTATCTAATTTAATTCTTAAAAACTGTTGCCATTGTAAAGATTGGGATTTGATACACAGAGTGATTCAGTAATTTTCACAAGTAATTGAAGGAAGGAACTGAAATGCACATTAAATGCAAAATATATACCAGATTAAAAGTACTTAGTGTAAAAAAGGCTAATTTAAAAGTACCAAACACATTCTAAAATAATATGGTGGACATACTGAGTCAAATTATATTTTTAAAATTAACTTCATGTTTCTTTTAGTTTTTAAAATGTGACTACAAAAAAATTTTAAATCAAACAGCTTGCATTTGTGACTAGTATCATGTATCTATCAGATAGGTACTCCAAGCTCTTAAACACCAAGATTACCTACCTACCATTACTTAAATATAGTGCTTAAAAAGGAAATTTCTGACCACTTACTTGGCATTATAAATACTTCAATATCAGAAAAGAGAGTATTTGTCTAAGACAGTGGAGTAGTAGAAGACCTTAGTTTAGTCTGGCCCTAGGAATGCACATAGATAGCTATCACATCATCCTGAACACCTGCAAACTCAACCAGAGATCTAAAAATAGATATTAAAAATAGAAAAGTGTCCACGTTCTGCAAGGTAGGAGGTACAGAGAAGTGAATTCAAGGAGACTTATGGTAAGATAAACTGAGGGCTACCCTCCTTCTGGAGGGAGCCTCCAGAAGCTGGCACCATAAGTGATATAGCAGCAGAATGCAAAATCAGAACTTTCAGAAGTCTGCTCTGTTGAGGGATCTCCCTGCCTGAAAAGCACTAGCTGGCAAAATAGGGTGAAATCCGAGGTGGGATAGTGTGGTCTCAGGATCCTTGGGGTCACAGGAAGACAGTGGGGAGGAGGTGGTGCTTGGGTATGGAAGAGTTACCAGACATTGGAGCAAGGGAGCCGGGCCCACTCAGTGAGCCCAGGAGTGGACTCTCAGCTCAAGAGTGCCATATACCACAAACCATGGCAGAACCAGTGAGACATCCTACCCTGTAAGGAGCACACCACAGGAGTCTGCTGGGTTTGGAGACTCCAAACAGGGTCACATAACTGAGACAGAAATGGTTGGTCATAGCCTGGGTGAGCACAGAATGCAGATGGAGTCCAGGAAGACAAGAGTGATTGACTGCATTTAACCCAGGGTTCACTGAGAAGTGGTGCCCAGAGCTCTCCGCTCTGGAACTAGAGATTGGGAGGCCACCATTGTCATTCTCATTCTCTAAACTGTGCTGGAAAGCCTTCATTGAACAAAAGCCGCAAAAAGCAATCTGGAGCAGATTACTTAGCCTGGCCTCCCGTAAGGGTGGTACAATTCCGCCCCGGGGTGTGGGGGGGCACCAGAGGATCACCACAACAGGAACCTCCCTCAGAAGATCAGCCAAAACCAAGTTTACCCATAATTTAGAACTGCAAAACTCCAGTGCTAGGGGAATTTTTCATACAGAATTTCTCACCATGGTTCTTTGGTCTTCCAATTTTAAATTTTTTCTTCTCTTTATTTATTGCTGGGCTGCAAAGTTGGTTCAAAATCCACGAATCAATCAATGTGATATACTACATAATTAAAAGAAAGGACAAGAACCATAGGATCCTCTCAATAGATGCAGAAAAATCATTTGACAAAGTGCAACAAACTTTCCTGATTAAAACTCTTTACAAGGTACAGATAAAGAGAACATACCTCAATAGCATAAAAGCTATATATGAAAAGCCAACAGTGAATATCATTCTCAATTGGGAAAAACAGAACTTTACCCTAAGGTCAGGAACACAGGGATGTCCACTCTCACCACTGTTGTTCAACATAGCAATGGAAGTCCTAGCCTCAGCAATCATACAACAAAAAGAAATAAAAAGCATCCAAATCAACAAAGAAGTCAAAAACTGATTCTCTATAGATGACACGATACTCTGTGTGGAAAACCCAAAAGACTCCACCCCCAAATTCCTAGAACTCATACAGGAATTCAGCAGCATGGCAGGATATAAAATCAATGCACAGGAATCAGTTGTATTCTATACACTAACAATGAGACATAAGAAAGAGAAATTAAGGAGTTGATCCCATTTACATCTGCACCAAAAACCGTGAGATAACTAGGAACAAACCTAACCAAAGAGGCAAAGGATCTATACTCAGAAAACTATTTCTTTCCTGGAATTGAGGAAGACACAGAGAAATGGAAAAATGTTCCATGCTCCTGGATCGGAAGAACAAATATCTTTAAAATGTCTATGCTACCTACCTATACACTCAATGCAATCCCTATCAAAACACCATCAGCTTTTCTCACAGAGCTGGAACAAATAATTCTGAAATTTGCATGGAACCAGAAAAGACCCCAAATAGCAAAGGAATGTTGAAAAAGAAAAGTTCCAAAGCTGGAGGCATCACAATACTGTACTTCATATGGTCACCTCAAAAGCTACTGAAAAATAAGCTGTTGAAACCAACTATCTCATCCTAGATTTTAAAATAAAACAAACTGCTTGTTAACTTAAAAGAAAGAAAGAAAGAAAAAAGAGTATAACAAATAAGGCACTTACATATTCTACACACTTTGGGATATTTCTTGTCTTAAATATAAATTGATAAGTGACATTCTAGTTTCCATTATAAAACAACCTAATTCAGCCAAATGAAGTTTATTAAAAACTGCACATTAAACTCTTTAATATTATTATTTATTCTTGCTAATGGAAATAGTGTTCAAACTTGATTTGAGAATTACTTCCTAGATTGAAAGTGCTGTGTTTGAATGATGAAAACACTAGTGGTATTTAACTTAATTCATATTATACAACATATACAAGTGATATAGTAAGTTAAGACCATAGTAAGATAAACAGCAAGAGGGCTAGATGTTACTAAAATGAAAAACTACATAACTATCTGTAAGAGGTTTCAAGAAGGCATTTTCACTTTTAATTATTAAATTTTTAAATTAAAAGCTGATATTGTTGGGATATAAATAAGGAAATTAGAGCAAAAAACTATTGAAAACTCAATGACTTCAATTTCCCATCTTGCAAATCAAATGAGTTAGTCATTTTATTCTTTGAGTTTATGTTATGTAATAAATATAAACCAGGGAATAAGAATACAAAGAAATCATAGTCTTAAATAGAAGTAGACTGAGTAAACAAATAACTGTAATATAATGCATTAAGGTATCACATTAGAAATGGGCAGAAGTTAAAAGTTTGAAATTATTTCATAATAAAGAGTATTTGAAAATTATCTATCATTATAAAATAAACTAGTAGTAGGACAGTCTATAACAACTGTTAAATAAGTGGCATGGTAGAGTACAGAAATAGTCTATATTTGTTAGTACAGTAATGATTCAAAGATGCAATTGTGATAATGTTTGACTTATGGAAGAAAAAATAAAAACAAAGTTGCTATGATAAACTTCAATTCTTTTTTTTTTTCTTAAGATTTTATTTATTTATTTGAGAGAGAGGGAGAGTGAGAGAGAATGAGAGGGGAGAAGGTCAGAGGGAGAAGCAGACTCCCCATGGAGCTGGGAGCCCGATGTGGGACTCGATCCAGGGACTCCAAGATTATGGCCTGAGCTGAAGGCAGTCGTTTAACCAATTGAGCCACCCAGGCACCCCTAAACTTCAAATCTATTGCAATAAAAAATTCATTTTCTCTTGATAATGCTGACTACTAGTGCCTGAAATATTGCCTTTCCTGAAATCCGAGCTGAGGGAAGGTAGGCTTCCAGATTAGTATTCTTACGTCAACTTCAAGTCAATCATAATGGTTTTAACTGTTAAAAAGGCAGGTAAAGGGAGGAGGAATTAAGATGGTGGAGGAGGAGTGCCTGGGTGGCTCAGTTAAGGGTCTCTTTTCAGCTCAGGTCACGATTCTGGGTCCTGGGATCAAGCCTGGTGCTACATCAGGCTCCCTGTTCAGTGGGGAGCCTGCTTCTCCTTCTCCCTCTGTCCTTCCCCTTCACTTGAGCTCTCTCTCTCTGTCATTCACATTCACTATCTGTGTCTCTCTCTCTCAAATAAAGTTAAAAAAAAAAAAAAAAAAAACGAAAACCGTGGTGGAATAGGGAGACTCTAAACTTGTCTCGTCCCTTAAATACAACTACACAGTTACCAACTCATTCTGAACACCCGAGAAATCAACCGATCGATCGCGTATGAGAAAGCAACTGCTACAAGTCTACAAGTAGAAAGGTGACCTCTGTTTGGGAGGTAGGAGGTAAGAAGACCTAGATCCAGTGTGATACAGCTAGGGTAAAGTAGCAAGATGGAAATCTGCTTAAGGAGGATCCCGCAAAGTACTACAAGTAGTAGAGTGCAAAATCAGAACTTGTAGAAGTCTGCTACAGCTGGGGACATGCCTGGCTTAAAGATGCTGAGGTGGCAAAATTCCAGGTACGAGGGCATGATCTCAGGATCCCCTGGGTTGAAGGAATGTGTGGCGCCTAAGTGTGGCACTGTTCCCAGGCAAAAGAGTATGGAAGTAGTCTGAGAATGGTGAGTTTATTTCCCAGATTTCTACTCTGTGTTGCCATAAACCATGAACTGCTGTGTAATTGTGCAATCACTCTCCTGGGGTGTAGTGGGCAAAAAGAACAAGCCTGGCAAGACCCTCCTTGGGAGGAATGGTGGGATCCCATCTCAAAAGCCCTTAAAATTTGTTGGAATTTTGAAACTCAGATGCATGCCTGAGATAAAAGGCTCAGACACAGGCAGGGTGAATATAGAGTTCTGATAGAAACTGGGGAGACAAGAGTGATTGGATTTCTGTGAGGACTCACTGAAGAGTGGGTGATAGAAATTATCATCTCCAGGGCTAGACAGCAGGGGACTGCCATACTCAACCTGCTGATCAGAGCTGAAAGCCTTCACAGAGTAAAACACTACCACCTAGTGGAGTTCAGAGCTGCCTACACAAAGCCCTACACCCTGGAGGCACATTTCCACAAAATCAGGTCCACATGATCATCAGCACAATGGGCCCTTCCTCTAGAAGACCAGCACAAACAACTCAATCGCACCAATTAACGGATCACAGAGAACTTTAGCTCTAGGGAAAAATGATATCCAGTATTCACTGTTTCTTTTTCTTTACTCTTTTATTTTTTTGTTATTTTCTTATTTTTTCAATTTTTAATTCTAATTTTTATTTGTATATATAGGTAATACATATGTGTTCTTTTTCAGTCGCCTATCAACATATTTCATATAGATACATGTATTTTTTTCTACCTTATTTTGAGGATCTAGTTTCTTTTAATAAGCAGATGAAAACACACCCAGGATCTAGTTTTGTTTTGTTGTTGTTGTTTTTTCTTTCTTTTCTTTTCTGGACAAAAATCTTGAGCTTGGGAGAAATTCACCCCAAAAGAAAGAACAGGAGGTAGAACTTACAATCAGGGATTTAATCAATATTGATATAAGTAAGATGTCTGAACTAGAATTTAAAACAACGATTCTAAAGATACTAACTGGCCTGGGAAAAAACCCATAGAAGACACTAAGCATCCCTTATCATAGAGATAAAAGAACTAAACTCTAGTTAGGCTGAGATTAAAAAAAAAAATGCTATAACTGAGATATAGTCCCGGGTGGAGACCATATAAATGAAGGTGAATGAAGCAGAAAAGCAAATCAGTCAGTGATAAAGAAGATAAAATTTGTGGGGCACCTGGGTGGCTCAGTGGTTAAGCCTCTGCTTTCAGCTCAGGTCATAATTTCAGGGTCCTGGGATCAAGTCCCATGTCAGGCTCTGCTCAGCGGAGAACCTGCTTCCTCCTCTCTCTCTCTCTGCCTACTTGTGATCTCTGTCAAATAAATAAATAAAATCTTCTAAAAAAAAAAGATAAAATTTTGGAAAATAATAATGCTGAAGAGGGAAAGAAAAGTATTAGATAACAAAGGCAGATTTAGGGGACTCAACAAAACCATAAAGCAAAATAATATTCATACCACAGAAGTTCCAAAAAAAGAGCAGGAAAAGGGGTCAGAAGGTATATTTGCACAAATTATGGCTCTTTCCCTAATCTGAGGGAAGAAACAGGCATTCAAGGCCAAAAGGCACAGAGAACTCCCCTCAAAACCAACAAAAACTTAGGGGACTAGCCGTTAAGTGTCTTCCTTTGACTCAGTTCTTGAATCCAGGGTCCTGGGCTCGAACCCCACATAGGGCTCCCTGTTCAGTGGGAAGCCTGCTTCTCCCTCTCCCACTCCCCCTGCTTGTGTTCTAAATGGCAAGGTTTCATTCATTTTGATGGCTAATATTCCAGTGTGTGTTTGTATGTGTGTGTAACACATCATTATCCATTGATCTGTTGGTGGACATCTGGGCTCTTTCCATGTTTTGGCTATTATGGACATTGCTGCTATAAACACTGAGGTGCAGGTGTGCCTTTGGATCACTATTTTTGCATCCTCTGGATAAATATCTACCATGGCAACTGCTGGGTTGTACCGCAGTTCTATTTTTAAATTTTTGAGAAACCTCCGTACTGTTTTCCAGAGTAGCTGCACCAATTTGCATTCCCACCAATAGTGTAAGAGGGTTTCCCTTTTTCTGCATCCTCCTCAACATCTGTTGTTAATTGAATTGTTAATTTTATCCATTCTGACTGGTGTGAGTTGGTATCTCATTGTGGTTTTGATTTGTATTTCCCTGATGACAAGTGATGTTGAGCATTTTTTCATGTGTCTACCAGCCATTTGTATGTCTTCTTTGGAGAAATATTTGCTCATGTCTTCTGCCCATTTCTTGACTGGATTATTTGTCCTCTGGATGTTCAGTTTGAAAATTTCTTTATAGATTTGGATACTAGCCCTTTATCTGTTATGTCATTTGCAAATATCTGCCATTCTGGATGCTGCCTTTTAGTTGTGTTGTTTCCTTTGCTGTGCAAACCCTTTTTATTCTGATGAAGCCCCAATAGTTCATTTTTGCTCATGTTTCCCTTGCCTCAGCGAATTATTAAGACTTTCCAGAAACATGTTTTCTTGTTGACAGAAATTGGGATAGTACTTTAAAAAAAATCTTTTAAAGCTTTTTATTCCTTTCACTCAGTAAATTTTTATACATTGTTCTATGTCCTAAATGTCATATTAAGTGCTGGGACAGAGTGGAATAAAATCAGCAGACATGGTTTCTATTCTAATACAGAGCCAATTTGCTGCAATGTTTTTCAAACTCTGGACCAAATATGGAGGTGGCCTATAAACTTGTTAAGAATTATTAAAATAAGAAATGCCTAGCAAGAAGTTTCTCTGGCCAAGGTAGTAGAGATTAATGCTTGTGTTCTCCTCTAGGATTTTGATGGATTCCTGTCTCATATTTAGGTCTTTCATCCATTTTGAATTTATTTTTTATGTGATGTAAAAAAGTGGTCCAGTTTCCTTCTTCTGCATGCATGTGGCTGTCCAGTTTTCCCAAAAGTGTTTGTTGAAGAGACTTTTTTTCCCCCTATTATCGGCTATTCTTTCCTGCCTTATTGCAGATTAGTTGGTGATAGGGTCAAGGGTCCATTTCTGAGCTCTCTATTCTGTTCCACAACCTGTGTGTGCCTGTTTTTGTGCCAATACCATATTGTCTTGATGACTACGGCTTTGTAAAAGAGCTTGAAGTCCGGAATTGTGATGCTTCCGGGTTTTGTTTACTTTTTCAATTCCTTTGGCTATCTGGGGTCTTTTCTGGTTCCATACAAATTTCAGGATTATTTCCTCCAACTCTGTAAAAAATACTGGTGTTATTTTGATACGGACTGCACTGACTGTGTAGATTGTTTTGGGTAGTATAGACTTTCTAACAATATTTGTTCTCCCAGTTCATGAGCATGGAATGTTTTTCCATTTTTTTGTGTCTTCCTCAATTTCTTTCATAGTGTTCTATAGTTTTCAGACTACTGATCTTTTACCTCTGGTTAGGTTTATTCTGGTTAGGCTAGGTATCTTATAGTTTTGGGTGCAACTGAAAATGGGATTGACTCCTTAATTTCTCTTTCTTCTGTTTCATTGTTGGTATATACAAATGCAAGAGACTTCTGTGCATTGATTTTATATCCTGCAACTTTGCTGAATTCTTGATCAGTTCTAGCAATTTTTTGCTGGAGTTGTTTAGGTTTTCTATATAGAATATTAGGTCATCTGTGAAGAGTGAAAGTTTGAATTCTTTGTCGATTCTGGATGCCTTTTATTTCTTCTTCTTGTCTGATTGCTGAGGCTAGGACTTCCAGTACTTCATTGAACAAATAGTGAGAGTGGACAAACCTGTCATGTTCCTGACCTTAGGGAAAAAGCTCTCGGTTTTCCCCCATTGAAGACGATATTAGTTGTGGGTCTTTCATCTATGGCTTTTATCATGTTGAGGTATATTCGTTCTAATCCCTACTTGGTTGAGGGCTGTTATCAAGAAAAGATGCTGTATTCTAACAAATGCTTTTTCTGCATCTACTGAGAGTATCATATGGTTCTTGCCCTTTCTTTTATTAAGGTGGTATGTCAAGCTGACTGATTTGCAGATGTTGAATCGCCCCTGCAGCCCAGAAATAAATCACTCTCGGTCATGGTGAATAATCCTTTTAATGTAATGTTAGACCCTATTAGTATCTTGGTGAGGATTTTTACATTCAGGTTCATCAGGGATATTGGTCTGTAATTCTTTTTGTGGGGTTTTGGTTTGGGGATCAAGGTAATGCTGGCCTCACACAATGAGTTGAGAAGCTTTCCTTCCATTTCTATTTTTTTGAAACCACTTCAGAGGAATAGGCATTAAATTCTTTAAATGTGTGGTAGAATTGCGCTGGGAGGCCATCTGACCCTTGACTCTGCTTTGTTGGGAGATTTTCAATTACCACTTCAATTTCTTTGCTGATTATGGGTCTGTTCAGGTTTTCTTTTTCTACCTGTTTCAGTTTTGGTAGTTCACATGTTTCTAAGAATGCATCCATTTCTTCCAGATTGCCTAATCTGTTGGCATATAATTGCTCATAATATTCTCTTATATTTCTTTGTATTTCTTTGGTGTTGGTTGTGATCCTTCCTCTTTCATTAATGATTTTATTTATTTGGGTCCTTTTTCTTTCCTTTTTTTTTTTTTTTTTTTTTTTTTTTTTGATAAGTCTGGCTAGAGGTTTGTTGATCCTATTATTTCAAAGAACCTGGTTTCATTGATCTGTTCTACAGTTTGTTTGATTTTATATCATTGATTTCTACTTTAATTTTTATTATTTCTCTTTTCCTGCTGGGTTTTGGCTTTATTCGATGTTCTTTTTCAGGTCCTTTAGGTGTAAGGTTAGGTTGTATATTTGAGACTTTTCTTGTTTCTTGAGGAAGGTCTATTATGTTATATACTTCCCTTTTAGGTCCATCTTTGCTGCATTTCAAAGGTTTTGGACTATCATGTTTTCATTTTCATTTGCTTCCATGAATTTTTTAAATTCTTCTTTAGTTTCCTGGTTGACCCATTCATTCTTTAATAGGATGCTCTTTAACTTCCATATATTTGTGGTCCTTCCAAATTTCTTCTTGTAGCTGACATCAACTTTTATAACACTGTGGCCTAAAAATATGCACGGTATGATCTCAATCTTTTTTGTGCTTGCTGAGGTCTAATTTGTAACCCCGTACGTGATCTATTCTGGAGGATGTTCCATGTGCACTCAAAAATAATGTGTGTTCTGCTGCTTTAGGATAAAATGTTCTGTGTATTTCTCTTAATTCAATCTGGTTTAGTGTGTCATTTCAAGCCCTTCTTTCCTTGTTGATCTTCTGCTTAGATGATCTTTCCATTGCTCTGAGTGGGGTATTAAAGTCCTCTACTATTATTGCATCATTATCAATGAGATAAAGTCTGTTATTAATTAATTTATATATTTGGCTGCTCCCAAGGTAGGGACATAAATATTTACAATTGTTTGATATTCTTATTGGGTAGACCTCTTTATTATGATATAGTGTCCATCTTCATCTATTACAGTCTTTGTTTTAAAATCTAGTTTGACTCTGATGAGCACTGGGGGTTATATGCAGCTGATGAATTATTGAACACTACATCTGAAACTAATGATGTATTATGTTGGCTAATTGAATTTAAATTTTAAGAATCTAGTATGTCACATAGAAGGATGGCTACTCCAGCTTTCTTTTGATATCCTCACTTTCAATCTGGAGGTGTCTTTGGGTGTAAAATGAGTCTCTCATACTATGTAAAATGAGTATGCTTGAAAGCAGCATATCAATGGGTCTTCTTTTTGTATCCATTCTGATAAGCTGTGTCTTTTGACTGGATCAGTTAGTTCATTTACATTCAGAGTAATTGTTGAAATATATGAATTTAGTGCCATTGAATTAACTGTAAAGTCACTGTTGCTGTAGATAGTCCCTATTCCTTTCTGGTCTTTGTTATTTAAAGTCCCCTTTAATACTTCTTGCAGGGCTGGCTTAAGTGTTTAAAAATTCCTTTAATTTTGTTTCTCTTAGAAACTTATTAGCACTCCTTTTTTTCTGAACAATAGCCTTGCTGGATAAAGTATTCTTGGCAGCATATTTTTCTCATTTAGCATGTTGAATATATCATGCCAGTCCCTTCCGGCTGCCAGGTCTCTCTGGACAGGTCTGCTGCCAGCCTTATGTGTCTACCATTGTAGGTTTAACACCTTTTCTCCTGACCTCCTTTCAGAATTCTTTTTATCTTTGTATTTTGCAAGTTTCACTATGATCTGTTATGGTCTTGACCTGTTTTTGTTGGTTTTGCGGGGGGTTTTCTGTGCCTCTTGGACTTGAGTGCCTGTTTCTTTCCCCAGAATAGGGAAAGAGCCATAATTTGTGCAAATATACCTTCTGCACCCTTCAGCTGCTCTTCTTCTGGAACTCCTATGATACAGATATTATTTTGCTTTATGGTTTCACTGAGTTCCCTAAGTCTGCCTTTTTTATCCAAAAGTTTTCTTTCCCTCTTCTTTTCAGTTTTATTTTCCAAAATTTTACTTTCTATATCACCTAACTTTTCTGCTTCTTCAATCCTCATAGTAATGATATCCTGTTATGCAAGTCAGTTATACCGTTTTTCATTTTAGCCTGACTAGTTCTTAGGACTTTTATAAGGGTATCCCTGGTGTCTTCTGTGATTTTTTTAAAGCCAGGTAGTAGTCTTTGTTGGGCTGGCAGAAAGAAAGGGCTACTTAAGATGGCCAAAGTCCCCGCCACAAAATCTGAGCTCCGACGGTAGAACAAAGACCCAAGCAGGATTCTGAAAACCCTCCCACTCCAGGTTCCTGTGGACCAATGGGACCCTGACAAGCAGGAATCTGAGACCCCCACCCAGGGCTCCAGTGGACCAATGGGACCCCGATGAGCAGACGAAATATCCAAATAAGGGAGACTTGCCAAAGGACCCCTGAACTCCCCTCGAGGGCCCTTAAAAGACCCCTTCCCCTGCCTTGGGCACGACTTCCACCACTCTGCTTTCCAGAGTCTCGGAATATCGCCCAAGGGTGCCCACCTCCTCCCCGTGCAACTTTCCTGGCTCCCCTTCTCCTGAGCCCTGAAACTTCTCCGGAGAGTGTTTTTAATAAATCTTGCCTAGCACCCACTTTACCTGGTGTTGTGTTTATCTTGCCGGAAAAACTTTACAGTCTTATTAATGTTGATCTAAAATTTTTTTAAGCTATATTGCTTATATTGGCTTTAAGAAAGTCCCTGTCTGTGATATCTTCCTGACCTTTCCTTTGGGGAGAAATTCTCCATCCTGTCATCTTGGCTATGTTTCTATATTTTGTGTTTTGAAAGGCTGTTATGTTTCTTCCACCTCAGAATAATACTACATTAAAAAGAGTCACACACTGTTCGGGGCCTACCACTTCAGGAAGTGTTTCTGGTGTATGCTCTGTGCACACTGCTGTTGCAATTTGGCTGCTCATTCCCACTGTTTAGTGCTCTGCAGGGTTCCTCCTTGCTTCCAGTGGGGAGTGCTTTGACTCTTATCTAGGTGTACTATAATTTGTTTGTTGAAAAATGCCCAGAAAAAAAAAAAGAATAATTAAAACAAAACAAAACAAAAAACCCTGCTCCAAAAGGAAGAGAAAAAAGAACCCAAAAAGCCAAACAGATAATAAAACAAAACTATGAGCCTGATACCAAAGGGGGAAAAAAAATGGGATGGGTGGGGGAGGAGGAATTAAAAGAAAAAGAAATCGGAGCCAAAAAAGAGAGTGGGAGAGAGAAAGAAAAGGAAATAAAAACAACTAACAAAAACTGTAAGCCTGATTCTAAAGGAGAGAGGGTGAGAAGAAGAAAGAAAAAAGAAGAAAAAAATACGCCTTGGTCCTATTTCTACCAGAACTGAAGGGATGATTTGAAGTACAGAATAATCAGTAGAGTTGCCGCATGGGGCACACTGACTGTTTTACTTTTCTGGGGGGATGTTATCTTTGTTGGCTCATGGTCAAACCCACGCCAGTAAACAAAACAAAACAAACAAAACAGAACAAAACAAAACAAAACAACAAAAACAAAAACATGCCAAGCACAGGGTTGGGGGAGGGCAATGTAAGTGGCTTCCACCCCCACTGGAGGATGCTCTGTTCCTCTTTGATGGTGTCAACATGGAGTGCAAATGGTGACACCCCACTCTCTCCTCCCTGGACAGGGGATAGCCCACTACCGGATGTTCAGAAAGCACTCAACAAATATGAGGGCTTTCAGTGCACCCTGCACCCAGCTCTCTTGCATTTATCTCTGGTCCAGCTGGGATTCGAACCTCCAAATCTTAAAGGAGATGACAACACTTTGATATGCTCCCTCCTCCGGGTTACTGGCTTGCTGTACTCTAACAAATGCCCATTATCCCATAAATATCATATCCCACCTACATATTGTGCAGACTCAAGGCTAAGCAACCATGACGAAACAGCAACCAGGTTATCCCCCACTCTGTGCATCCTTAGTCCTTTGCCAATGAAAGGCCATGTGTTGCCATCAGCAGGGTCTTTTGAACGTGGAAATGGAATATAGCACATCCTTTTAAAAAATTATTATTACGTTAGTCACCATATGACACATCATTAGTGTTTGGGTTTTTTTTGAGATTTTATTTATTTATTTGACAGAGAGAAATCACAAGCAGGCAGAGGCAGGCAGAGAGAGGAGGAAGCAGGCTCCCTGCTGAGCAGAGAGCCCGATGGGGGGCTCGATCCCAGGACTCTGGGATCATGACCTGAGCTGAAGGCAGAGGCTTAACCCACTGAGCCACCCAGGTGCCCCACATCATTAGTTTTTAATGTAATATTCCATGATTAATTGCTTGTGTATAATAACCAGTGCTCCATGCAATATGAGCCCTCCTTAATACCGACACTGGGCCAACTGATCCATTCAGCACCCTCCCCTCTTAAAACCTCAATTTGTATCTCAAAGTCCATACTCTCTAATGGTTTGTCTGCCCATCTGATTTCAACCCCCTTCATTTTCACCTTCCTACTCCTAATGACCCCCATGCCATTCCCTACAAAGGGAAATCCTGAGATAATTGTATTTCTCTTCTTTACTTATTTGACTTAGCATAATCCCCTCCAGTTCCATGTCAATGTAAAAGGTGGGTATTCATCTTTTCTGATGGCTAGGTAATATTGCATTTTATATATGGACCATGTCTTCTTTATTCATTAGTTTGCAGAAGGGCATCTCAGTTCTATCCACATTTTAGTTATTGTGGACATGGCTGCTATGATCAGTGGCGTGCATATGACCCTTCATTTTTACTATATCTGTATCTTTGGGTTAAATACACAGTAGTGCAATTCAAGGGTCATAGGGTAGCCCTATTTTTAATTTGGGGAGAAATTTTAATTTTTTTCCACACTGTTTTCCAAAGTGGCTGCACCAACTTACCTTCCCACCAACAGTGTAGGAGGGTTCCCCTTTCTCCACATCCTCTCCAACACATGCTGTTTCCTGCCTTGCCAATTTTTGCCATTCTCACTGGTGTAATATGGTATCTCAATGTGGTTTTGATTTGAATCTCCCTGATGGCTAATGAGGATGAACATTTTTTCATGTGTCTATTGGGCATTTATATGTCTTCCTTGGAGAAGTTTCTGTTCATGTCTTCTGCCCATATTTTGACTTATTTGTTTTTTGGGTGTTGCATTTGAGAAGTTCTTTATAGATCTTGGATATCAGCCCTTTTTCTGTAGTGTCATTTGCAAATATCTTCTCCCATTCTATGGGTTGCCTCTTTGTCTTGTTGACTGTTTCCTTTGCTGTGCAGAAGCTTTTGAACTTGACGAAGCCCCGAAAGTTTATTTTTGCTTTTGTTTCCCTTGCCTTTGCAGACATGTCTTGAAAGAAGTTGCTGTGGCTGATGTCAAAGAGGTTATTGCCTATGTTCTCCTCTAGGATTTTGATGGGTTCCTGTCTCACATTGAGGTCTTTCATCCATTTAGGGTATATCTTGTGTATGGTGTAAGAGAATGGTTGAGTTCATTCTTCTGTATATAGCAATCCAGTTTTCCCAGGAGCATTTATTGAAGAGACTGTCTTTTTTGCATTGGATATTTTTTCGTGCTTCATCGAGGATTATTTGGCCGTAGAGTTGTGGGTCCATATCTAAGCTCTCCATTCTGTTCTATTGGTCTATATGTCTGTTTCTGTGCTGGTATCTTGCTGTCTTGGTGATCATAGCTTGGTAATATAGCTTGAAATGAGGCAACATGGTGCTCCCAGCCTTTCTTTTTCTTTTTCAACATTTCCTTGGCAATTTTGGGTCTTTTCTGCTTCCACACAAGTTTTAGGATGGTCTGTTCCAGCACTTTGAAAAATGCCTCTGGTATTTTGATGGGGATGGCGTTCAAAGTATAGATTGCTCTGGGCAGCGTAGACATTTTAACAATGTTTATTTTTTTCGATCCATGAGCATGGAATGTTTTTCCATCTCATTGTATCTTCTTCAGTTTCTCTCTTGAGTGTTCTGTAGTTCCTAGAGCATAGATCCTTTACCTCTTTGGTTAGATTTATTCAAAGGCATCCTATGTTTTTTGGTGGTATTGTAAATGGAATCGATTCTCCAATTTCTCTTTCTACAGTTTAATTGTTAGGGAGTAAGAAAGCAACTGATTTCTGTGCACTGATTTTGTATCCTGACACATTACTGAACTGCTGCATGAGTTCCACTAATTTTGGGGGTGGAGTCTTGTGGGTTTTCAACATAAAGTATCATGCCATCTTGCGAGGACAGTTTGACTTCTTCTTTGCCAGTTTGAATAACTTTTATTTCTTTTTGTTGTCTGATTGCTGTTGTTAGGACTTCTAGCACTATGTTGAAAAACAGTAGTGGGAGTGGGCATCCTTGTCGTGTTCCTGATCCTAAGGGAAAGGTTCTTAGCCTTCTCCCATTGAAAATGATATTTGCTGTGGGCTTTTCATAGATGGATTTTATGAAATCGAGGACAGTTCTATCTCTGTACTCTCAAGAGTTTTAATCAGGAAAGGATGCTGTATTTTGTCAGATGCTTTTTCTGCATCAGTTGAGAGGATCATATGGTTCCTGCCTCTCCTCTTATTAATGCGTTCTATCACATTGATTGATTTGTGAATGTTGAACCACCCTTGCAACCCAGGGATAAATCCTACCTGGTCATGGTGGATAATCTTTTCAATGTACTGTTGGGTCCTATTAGCTAGGATCTTGTTGAGAATTTTGGCATCCGTATTAAACAGGGTTATTGGTCTCAAATTCTCCTATTTGAGAATTTGGTTGGTTTGGGGATCAAGGGAATGCTGGCCTCATAGAATGAGCCTGGAAGTTTTCCTTCTGTTCCTTATTTTTGAAAGAGCTTCAGGAGAATAGGTATTCTTTCTTCTTTGAATATTTGGGAGCATTCCCCAAGGAATCCATCAGGTCCTGGACTCTTCTTGTTTTTGATCATTGTTTCAATCTCATTACTAGGTATTGGTCTATTCAGGTTGTCAGTTTCTTCCTGTTTCAGTCTTGGAAATTTACAGGTTTCCAGGAATTCATCCATTTCTTCCAGGTTGCTTAACTTACTGGCATATAGCTGTTGATGACAATTTCTGATGATTGTTTCTATTTCCTTGGTGTTAGTCATGATCTCTCCCTTTTCATTCATAATTTTATTAGTTTGGGTCCTTTCTCTTTTCCTCTGAATAAGTCTGGCCAGTGGTTTATCCATCTTACTATTTCGTTCAAAGAACAAGCTTCTAGTTTCGTTGATCTGCTCTACTGTATTTCTGGTTTCTAACTCATTGATCCCTACTCTAATCCTAGTTATTTCCCTTCTTCTCTGTGGGTTAGGCTTAATTTGTTTGTTGATCCTCCAGTTCTTTAAGGTGTAAAGAGAGTTTGTGTATTTGGGATTTTTCTGTTTCTTTTTTCTTTTTTTTGAGGCTGGAAAGGCTATGTATTTCCCCCTTAGGACCACCTTAGCAATATCCCATAGGGTTTGGACCAATGTGTTTTCATTCTCATTGGATTCCACAAATTGTTTAAGTTCTTTTTTGATTTCCTGGTTGACCCAAACATTCTTGAGCAGGATGGTCTTTAGCTTCCAAGTGTTTGGATTTCTTCCAAACCTTTTCTTGTGATTGAGTTCCAATTTCAAAGCATTGTGGTCTGAGAATAGGCAGGGAATCATCTCGGTCGTTTGGTATCAGGTGAGACCTGATTTGTGACCCAGTATGTGGTCTCTTCTGGAGAAAGCTCCATATGAGCTGGGAGAAAAATGAGTATTCTGTGGTTTTAAGGCGGACTGTTCTGGATATAACAACGAGGTCCATCTATCTGGTCCAATGTGTCATTCAAAGCTTTTGTTTCTTTGTTGATTTTCCACTTAGATGATCTGTATATTGCTGAGAGTGGAGTGTTAAGGTTCCCTATAATTACCGTATTCTTATCAATATGTCTCTTTATTTTGATTAATAGTTGGGTTATATAGTTGGCTGCTCCCATGTTGGGGACATAGATATTTACAATCATTAGATCTTCTTGTTGGATAGAACCTTCAGACATTTCTGAAACGAAGACATCCAGATGGCCAACAGACACATGAAAAAGTGCTCCACATCACTCAGCATTAGGGAAATACAAATCAAAAACCACAATGAGATACCGCCTCACAACACTCAGAATGGCTAAAATTAACAGGTCAGGAAACAACAGTTGCTGGCGAGGATGCGGAGAAGGGGGAACCCTCCTACACTGTTGGTGGGAATGCAAGCTGGTGCAACCCCTCTGGAAAACAGCATGGAGGTTCCTCAAAAAGTTGAAGATAGAGCTACCCTATGACCCAGCAATTGCACTACTGGGTATTTGCCCTAAAGATACAAACGTAATGATCCGAAGGGGCACGTGCACCCGAATGTTTATAGCAGCGATGTCCACAATAGCTAAACTATGGAAAGAACCTAGATGTCCATCAACAGATGAATGGATAAAGAAGATGTGGTATACATATACAATGGAATACATGCAGCCATCAAAAGAAATGAAATCTTGCCATTTGCCACGACATGGATGGAACTAGAGGGTATTATGCTTAGCGAAATAAGTCAGTCGAAGAAAGACAGCTATCATATGATCTCCCTGATATGAGGACGTGGAGATGCAACGTGGGGTGTTTGGGGTGTAGGAAAAGAATAAATGAAACAAGATGGGATCAGGAGGAGACAAACCATAAGAGAGTCTTAATCTCACAAAAAAACCTGAGGGTTGCCGGAGTGGGGAGGGGGATAAGGAGAGGGTGGTGGGATTATGGACATTGGGGACGGTATGTGCTATGGTGAGTGCTGTGAGGTGTGTAAACCTGGCGATTCACAGACTTGTACCAATGGGGCTAATAATATATTATATGTTTATTAAAATTTTTTAAAAATTATTTTAAAAAAAGAATGATACAGCGTCCTTCTGTATTTCTGACTGCAGTCTTTAGCCTAAAATCTAATTTGTCTGAGATGAGAGTTGCTACCCCAGCTATCTTTATGGTCCATTGACATGAAAGATGGTTCTCCATCCCTTCACTTCCAGGCTGGATGTATCTTTAGGTTCAAAATGAGTCTCTTTATAGACAGCGTATGGATGTGTCCTGTCTTTTTATCCAATCAGTAGCCCTGTGCTGTTTTATACAAGTGTTCAGGCCATTCATGTTGAGAGTGATTTTTTTTTTTTTAAGGCTTTATTTGAGAGAGAGAGACAGAGAGAGGGGGAAACATAGCAGGGAGAGTAGGAGAGGGAGGGGCAGGCTGCCCGATGAGCAGGGATCCCGATGTGGGGCTCGATCTGAGGACCCTGGGATCTTGACCTGAGCCAAAGGCAGACGCTTAGTGACTGAGACACCCAGGCACCCCTAGAGTGCTTATAGAAAGATAGGATTTTATCATCATCATGTTGCCGTGACAGCTGTGTTTCTATAGATTGTCTCTGTAAGTTTCTGCTCTGTATCACTCTTGGAGTCTCTTTCCGTTTATAGAACCCCCCCTTATTATGTCTTGCAGGGCTGGCTTGGTGGTCACATATTCTTTCATTTTCTGCCACTCCTGGAAGCTCTTTATCTTTCATCCATACAGAATGGCAGCCTTCCTGGATAGAGTATCCTTGGCTGCATGTTCTTCTCATTTCGTACCCTGAATATGTCTTGCCAGTCTTTTCTGGCTTGCCATGTCTCTGTGGACAGGTCTGACATTATTCTCCTGTTCCTCCCTCTGTACTTAAGAAAGCTCTTCCCCCTTGCTGCTTTCAAAATTGTTTCCTTGGATCTAAGATTTGTGAATTGTACTATTAAATGTCATGGCATTCGTTTGTTCTCATTGATCTTGGGAGGAGTTCCTCTGCCTCTACGACAGGACTGTTTGTTTCCTTACCCAGATTAGGGATGTTTTTAGCTAGGATTTACTCAACTGTATCTTCTACTCCTCTCTCTCTCTCTCTCTCTCTCTCTCCACCCCTCAGGAATCCCAGTCATTCTGACACTGGAACGTTTCATGGCATCATTTATTTCTCTAATTCTGTTTTTATGGAGTTTAAGCTGTTTGTTCCAGGCCTCCTCCTCATATGCCCACAGAATCACGGCTCCCTGTTTCATAACAAATTTGTATCTTTTCCATCAGTTTGTCTTCTAGATCACCAATTCAGTCTTCTGCCTCATCTACCTTAGCTGATAGAGTTATCTAGATTAGACTGGATCCCATCGATAGTGCTTTTTTCAGTTCTGCCAGATTACCTCTCACTTCTTCCCTTTTCGTATATAAGTTTCTGTTTATGGTTTCCTCCAACCTAGGTATTGTTTGCATATCTGTTACCCTGAAGTCTATTTCTGACATCCTGCTTATATCCCTATTTATTAGTTCTGTGGCAGATGTCACAGTCTCTGAATTTTCCTCTGTTGGGGGTCCTCCTCCTATCATTCTGGTGAGAGACGGCTGGGGGAATGTCCGCAGTCCAAAGTATAGATCACAACCTAAGCATGATGTACATGTTTTATAGGAACCTTAGGGCTGTCAGTCTCTTGTTCTTCCAATCTGTCTTCTGGGGGAGGGGCCTGCTGTACTGTTACTGAGGCAATCCTGTTTGGGCAGAATTGCCCTGCCCTCTATGAGGGTGGATGGGCTCAGTGAAAACCGTTTTTGGGGGGCTTTTTTTCTCTGGCGACTTTCCTTGGCAGCTTTCTCCATCTCTTTCGAGAGTCAGAGCAGAAGTGACTATATCCAAATCTCTGTCTCAGAACAGAGATCGCAGTCTGCTCTCCACTGAGCACTCCAGGCCACACTATTTCCATTTCTGTCTGTGCTACTAAAAACTGTAGCATCCTGGGTTGTGCACCCCGTAGCTGCACTCCCAGCCCTCACTTCCAGGATCAGGCACCTCTCTGCCCTTAGTGCTTCTAAAACAGCCAGCCACCCCCAGTTCACACGCATGCCCCTACAGCTCCAGGTTTTAGTATGGGGGGCTATCCTAAAGTCCTTTTCCTGCCACTTCCTGTCTGTGAGTGTGTGCCCAGTCCCCAGCATGGGAGTATTTTACACTCCAGGGACACAGAATCTTGGAGGTACCCTGCTTCACACCTCAAAACCAACCACCAAGATACTCTTTTTGTAGAGGTCCAGATATATCTTACATCTTACCATCAAAATCGTCTGGTAGATATCCAGCTCAATTCAGCAGACTGGCTTAAATAGGGTCCCCTACTCTTCCACCATCTTTTCTCTTCTAAAATTAGGTTGCGTACTTTAAACTTACATGATGTTATATGTCAATTCCAACCCAATCAATCAACAAAAATAAATGAAAAGGAAGGAGGTACTGACACACTAGAACATGCGTGAACCTTGAAAACTTTAAGCCATGGGAGAGGATCCAGATGCAAAATACCTCCTACCATGAGATTCATTCGTAGGGATTCCCAAGAAAGTCAAACCTAAGATACCCTAAATAGATTTCCTGAGGCTGGAGGTAGAAATCGGCTTTGGCAACTTCTTTAAAGTTAAATTTAATTCTTGTTCACAAGAAACTTGTATATGAGTGTTAGTAACAGTTTTATCCATAATCTTTTTAAACAAGAAATATTTCACAAAAATACATTGGTTCAGATTTTCGTTTTAAAAACCTCTAAACCCCCAAGCCCTAAAATATCTGGCAACATAGGTCCCATCTTAGAACAGAGCAACACGAGCATGATTATGAATAGTAACTTCTCTATGTTTAGGGCATGCCAGAGTTCTGCCCTTGCCTCTTAGAGTCAATGCATTGCCATCTAGCCCATTTCACTTTTGTATGTCATTTGCCTGGTCTTTTATGGAAGAACTATCAAAAATTTGTGTGTCTCCTACCACAGTGTAGAATTTATTTCTGGACAGTGGCTGTGTCATTGTGGACTACAGTTTTCAGTTACCTGGATCCAGATGTGGCCATATGACTAGTTCTTACTAACTGAATGTCATCAGACAGATCTTTCTGGTTTTTAGGCTAGGGAAACAAAGGTCTCCAAGGTCTTTCATTTGGAAACAGAGGTCTCCCAAGTTCTTAAGGGATGATGAAGCCAAAAAGATGTAGAAGAAAGATCTGCCCCAGGCATAAAGAACTATTCATAATGGACTATTATATAAAAAGTAAATAAAACTTCTCTTGGGTTAAATCACTGAAATTCTGGGTTTGTTTGAATAGTACCTAAGTTAACTAGCTGCATGTGGTTATTCAAATTTATTAAAATAATTTGCTTCTCAGTTATATTAATCCATTTAAGTGCTCAACAGCCAAATAAAGTTAATGCCAACAGTACTGCACAATAAAGATGGAATACTCCCATCTTCATGGAAACTTACATTGCACAGAGCCACTCTAATATACTTCTATAGGCACCTGAGTTTGTGACTACTGATTTAGTATCTGAAGGAAAAAAAAAGAAACACTTACTTGTCAATTGAACGTAATTATTCAGGATTTCAATGAAAGTGTTATTATCATTAAACAGGTTAAGAATTATTTTGACAAATATCATCTAATTTGGATCTCCAAAACCAACTTTTTTAGATTGGCAAGCATAAATTTCATCTCTTTCATTCATTGGAGCATTTTCCATCAGTAGGGTTCATTGTACAGGTAAAATTTAATATAATATATACTGAACATAAAAATATCAAAAAAATATTACTGAGACAAACAGAATATCCAAACAAATAAGGGTAGAAAAGATAGTATCTTTGTAACTATTCTTATTTGTTCCCATTTTAATAAATACTAATGATTTTCATAATTTCTTGTTATAAAAAATTTCAGAGTAGAAATAAAATTTTAAGATTCCCTTTTAAATCAATTTTGGCATCTTAAAATCAAGATATACTGTGGTTTTTAAGGGAAAATGCATTTTTATCAGCAATCGTTTTCAATGGGTAAATAAATGGGTGTTGACTTTCTCATAAAAGATAAACTATTTGATTTCCAGATAACTAAAAATTGCAAGTTTATTAGGCTTTGAAATTCTCAAATAATGTCATTGTTTGGCCTTTCATGTCAAAAGCACCTTGGAGTTCTAATGCTTTCTGAATGTTTGTTTCTATTTGAAGCTTGGCCTTGGACAAGCCTTGGCCCCTCAGCCCACCTAAGTATTCTTTAAGCTTTACCAAACTTAGCCCCCAACTAAACCTTTCTCTGTATAGCTATGCATCACACATTCTTTCTTAGAAGGAACAGAGCCTTCTACATGTCAGCAGGCTCTCTGGCACCATCCTGGGCACCAAGGAACCAGACCCTCTTGCACATATACTCCCCTTCACACCTCCTACTCCCCACTGCCTGGACACCAAGGAACCAGACCCCTTGTTCAACCTTCAAGCAACATAATAATGTCTGTAGCCTGATCTTCAGTGTGCACGAGATCAAGAAATGTTACAGACCATACACTACCTTAATTAATTAACCGCCCTAAGTGCCTTTAAAAATCTCTGAGCCAGGCAGAATCCTCCTAATTGACTTTTCTACAAGAGTCTACCTTCTGTCCCAGGTGGTCAGCTTCCTGAGGAAAGCTCAAATTCCTTTCCAAACAGAACTAGTCTCTCAAGTACTTGCCTTTAGTATTGGCAGCTAAACATGGGTTTGGGTAATGTGTTCACAATCGTACTCAAAGAAGTTACAGCCCATTTCTCCTTGTTCTCTCTTCCCTTATTATTGTGATTAACTAAATGGCTGGTCAATATCAATACATACAAACACTGTTAAGGCATTTATCATATAACACTTTAATACTTAGAATCATCAGGGATATTGCAATTAAGTGAAATAAGTCTTGTTTCCTACAGAGAATCTTACCTGAGGTTAAAAGACAAAGATAATAAAAACTCAGGGAATCCTGATGTGTCACCGACTCATAGTACAACTGATACAGACTGGTGACTTTGCCTTCCTAATTAGTGATTTTTTAAAATTGTGAATACTTGTACTTTTCAGCAGTCCCATACTTTCAAATGTGGCACATTTGGCTTATCTTCTATAAATTCTTGCTTTAAAAAAATTACACAATATGATTAAGATTAATGACATGAGACAGCAAGAAGCTGATGACTTCCAATGGAGTTAGTTGTTTCAGACTTAGTAAGAAAAAGGTGACAAATTGCCACACAGAAATTGATGCATTAAAAAATATATTATCTTATGCCAGTCACAGAATTTATACAGCCTACTTTAACCATATGTTCCTTCTATATTTTACTATAGTACTAGATTTTTTCTGCTGGTAATTCAGTATCATTTCCTTCTAGTTGTTTTCCTACAAATTACTCACTTGGGATTGGAGGAAGCCATAAACATCCCTACACAATTCTTTAAGTTCTTTCAACTTCTTTAATCTCTAAATGTTAGCAGTAAAACTAAGGCCTAGCAAAGGTCTTATTTGACCTTTATTCCTCTAGACTTTCCACAAGTTTTATATACTGCTAATTCCCTATAGTAAATCCTTTTTAAATACCTTTAAAAAGCTAAACTGATTCCTACCTTCCTGATTGAACCCTGATTAATAAAGTGAACTAATTAAAAGTTAGAAAAACTAGCACCAAGATAAACTTCTCCAAAGTACAAAAGGGAAAGAAACAGACCATTAAAAAAAAAGAAGAAAGAAAAGAAAATTATACAAAGCAAAAAAGGAAAATTAATATGGAAAAAGAAAAATAAACTTCTATAGTTAAAACTGTAAGAAATCTCAGTTAATTATTAAGATTATTTCAAAAACACTCTTTAAAAAAGGACAGTGTTAAAGTATCTGGTCCCAAACATTTAAATTATATAAGATAGCAGATAAACTTTTACAATAGCAATGGATTCCCCACCCCAATTAATTGAAAGCCTTATGTTTTCTCTAGTCTTCATTGAAACAAAAACCTATGAGGAAATAATTAAATAATATTACCTCTCATGTCTAATCTTTTCTGTTACTGCTTTAAGGAAGAATTATGGTAATCACCTGCTACAATTGCAAAAATAAACCAGCAGCAGCTCCACAATGTGCAGCTGTTCTTTGGAAAAGAAAATGCAGATGTTGTCAACTAACAGCATTCCTGCAATATAAACATTCTCCTCTTATCTATCTTAGTCTATTTAGAAACTATTTAGAAATCTTTTTATTTCCTAATAATAGATACAAAAAAATTCAAAAGCTACCCGCTTTTAGGTGTGATCCATTTTATATAGAGAGTTATCCATTTCCTGCTGTTAAAACTAAAACTCAGTATAATTTCCTCCAGTCACATCCATGTTGATGCTGAGTGAAGTCAAGCAGAAAAAGTCAATTATCATATGGTTTCCTACTTGTGGAACATAAGGAATAATACAGAGGACATTAGGAGGAAAAAAGGAAAAGTGAATTGGGGTAAATCGGAGGGGGAGATAAACCACAAGAGACTGTGGACTCAGAAATAAACTGATGGTTTTAGAGGGGAGGGGGTGGGGGGTTGGGGGAGCCTGGTGGTGCGTATTAAGGCAGGTACATATTGCATGGAGCACTGGGTGTCTTACATGAAAAATGAATCTTGGAATACTGCATCAAAAACTAATGATGTATTTTATGGAGACTAACACAATAAAAATAAATTCAATCAAAGAACTGTAATAAACATCTACTTCAAGATGCTTATATATAATTCATTCCTGAAGGCTTAGTTTTAAAGGAATTTTCTGTGCACATGGTATTGTATTCATTTAATTGCCTAGCAAGTGAAACTATAGAATGGTCATTTGTTAGATGAAAGAAATAAGCAATAGTTTTTAATTTAGAAATATACAATGGCAGAATATAAGGATTAAAAGAGTAAGAAATGGAAATTAGCAATATACAGGGTAATCTGTGGGATACAAATTGATGGGTTTGGCTCCAAGAAGCTTATAATCTTGATGAAAAAGCCAAATATATATAAATAAATATATGCACAAAATGTCTACATATATATATATATATATAAATGCATAGCATATACATCATATAATATAGATATATATATTACATACTATATAAATATATAAAATATGTTCACAATATATTATGCATTTTATATATCATTCCTCCTATTTTCTCATACATTTCTTATATGATATATATAAAAATATATAACTCATATGATACGTATGTGGGAAAATACAAGGAAAACCATTTAACTATAAAATGTGTGAAAAAGAAATTACATGCATACTCCCTGTGCATAATCATATTTCTTAAAAGTTTTCTTCCATTCTCAACAAGGGTCTTGTATGTATGTCATTTAACTGCAATCCCTCTTTCCCTCTAAAACTCACTCAAAACTCTCCTCTTTCCTTAACCTTTCTTTCCCCTTTCAATTCCTCTTTCTCTGGTCATTTCTTTATTATATGAAGCAATCTAGTAGATACACTTTATTCTCCAACTTGCCTAACATATACCCAGCCAAAAAGGGTATAAAAATATAATATGTTTATGTCCCTATGACAAATGAGTAGAAAAAGACATAAAAGATAATTCTAAAGGGAAGGGAAGTATGAATGAAAGCAAAGAATGTAGAAATTAGAATTTACATATAGAAGACAGAAGGCAGCAAAATAAGGAAAACTTTGTTGAAATGTAGTAGAAAATAAATATGTGTAAATAAGGATGTGTTAAATTATGGAATCACTGGAACACATTATGGACACTTGACTAAGATTAAAACGATTTTTGTAAGAACAGAATGCAAAATGATTTAATGAGTGACAAAGAAAAGTAAAAAGGATAGTGAGATATTAAAAAAAATAGGTGATAAAGAACTGTACAAAGGTAGTAGAAACCAACAAAAATTAAAAAAAAACTTAAAAAATATGGATGCAAAAAATCCTCAACAAAATGCTGGCATATTAAAAATATCTCACATCATGATTATGTGGGATATATCCTTGGGATGCAAGAAGAGTACAACATAACAAAATCGATTAATATAATATAATATACACGGTCATGTCAATATATGCAGAAAAAATTATTTGACAAAATTCAACACCTTCTCATGTTAAAAACACTCAATAAACTAGGTATAAAAAATGTAATGCAATGTAATAAAAGCCATATTATGAAAAGCCCACAAATAACAACATACTCAAGAGTGAAAACCTGAAAGTTTTTCCTTCAATATCAGGAACAAAACAAAGATATCCACCCTTGAATTTCTAATTCAACTTAGCACTGAAAGTCTTAGCTAGAGCAATTAGGCAAGAAATAGAAATAAGAGGCATCCAAATTGGAAAGAAAGAAGTAACACTGTTTACAGATGACATAATCTTATACATAGAAAATCCTAAAGAACACACAGACACAGACACACACACACGTTAGAACTAATTAAGAGTTCAGAAAAGTTGCAGAATATTAAATCAATAAACAAAACTTTCTATATACTAACAAATTATCTCAAAAAATTTTTAAAACAATCCCATTTAGGAGGAGTCAAGATGGCGGAGAAGTAGCAGGCTGAGACTACTTCAGCTAGTCGGAGATCAGCTAGATAGCTTATCTAAATATTGCAAACACCTGAAAATCCATCAGCGGATCGAAGAGAAGAAGAACAGCAATTCTGGAAACAGAAAAACAACCACTTTCTGAAAGGTAGGACCGGCGGAGAAGTGAATCCAAAGCAACGGGAAGATGGGGGGGGGGGCTCCCGGCAAGCGGCGGAGCAACAGAGCACAAAATCAGGACCTTTAAAAGTCTCTTCCGCTGAGGGACATCGCTCCAGAGGCTAGACTGGGGCAAAGCCCACGTGGGGTCAGCGTGGCCTCAGGTCCCGCAGGGTCACAGAAGGATCGGGGGTGTCTGAGTGTCACAGAGCTTGCGGGTATTGGAACGGGAAAGCCGGCTATAGAGACAGAGCCGACAGTAAGCTCACAGCTCGGTGTTACCTTGAACCGGTCGCAAGCTCGGTAAGCTTGGAGAGTGGCCGGAGGTCAGGCAGACGGGAGTAACTGGGCGCTGTTCTCTGAGGGCGCAATGAGGAGTGGGGCTCTGGGCTCTCGGCTCCTCTGGCCGGAGACCAGGAGGCCGCCATTTATATTCCCGTCCTCCGGAAATCTACGGAAAGTGCTCAGGGAACAAAAGCTCCTAAAAGCAAACAGGAGCGGATTACTCACCCAGGCCCCTGATAAGGGCGGTGCAATTCTGCCTGGGGCAAAGACACTTGAGAATCACTACAACAGGCCCCTCCCCCAGAAGATCAACAAGAAATCCAGGCAAGACCAAGTTCACCTACCAAGGAGTGCAGTTGCAATACCAAGGAGAGCAGCAGAATTCCAGAGGAGGAGAAAGCAAAGCACGGAACTCATGGCTTTTTCCCTGTGATTTTTTTTAGTCTTGCAGTTAATTTAATTTTTTCTTTTTCATTTTGTTTTTTTTTTATCCTTCTGGAAAAATTTTTTTTAACTTTTAGCTTTTTCTTTTTTAACGTTTTTTAACTAGTTTATCTAATATATATATTTTTCTTTTTTATATTTTTCTTATTTGTTTTCTTTTTTTTAATTCTTTTCTTTTTTTTTCTTTTTTCTTTTTTTTTTTTCTCGTTCTTCCTTTTTGAACCTCTTTTTATCCCCTGTCTCCTGCCTCACGATTTGGGATCTCTTCTAATTTGGTTAAAGTATATTTTCCAGGGGTTGTTGCCACCCTTTTAGTATTTTCCTTGCTCCTTCATATACTCTTATCTGGACAAAATGACAAGACGGAAAAATTCAACACAAAAAAAAAGAACAAGAGGCAGTACCGAAGGCTAGGGACCTAATCAATATAGACATTGGTAATATGTCAGATCTAGAGTTCAGAATGACAATTCTCAAGGTTCTAGCCGGGCTCGAAAAAGGCATGGAAGATATTAGAGAAACCCTCTCGAGAGATATAAAAGCCCTTTCTGGAGAAATAAAAGAACTAAAATCTAACAAAGTTGAAATCAAAAAAGCTATTAATGAGGTGCAATCAAAAACGGAGGCTCTCACTGCTAGGATAAATGAGGCAGAAGAAAGAATTAGTGATATAGAAGACCAAATGACAGAGAATAAAGAAGCTGAGCAAAAGAGGGACAAACAGTTACTGGACCACGAGTGGAGAATTCGAGAGATAAGTGACACCATAAGACGAAACAACATTAGAATAATTGGGATTCCAGAAGAAGAAGAAAGAGAGGGGAGTAGAAGCTTTACTGGAGAGAATTATTGGGGAGAATTTCCCCAATATGGCAAAGGGAACGAGCATCAAAATTCAGGAGGTTCAAAGAATGCCCCTCAAAATCAATAAGAATAGGCCAACACCCCGTCACCTAATAGTAAAATTTACAAGTCTCAGTGACAAAGAGAAAATCCTGAAAGCAGCCCGGGAAAAGAAGTCTGTAATATACAATGGTAAAAATATTAGATTGGCAGCTGACTTATCCACAGAGACCTGGCAGGCCAGAAAGAGCTGGCATGATATTTTCAGAGCACTAAACGAGAAAAACATGCAGCCAAAAATACTATATCCAGCTAGGCTATCATTGAAAATAGAAGGAGAGATTAAAAGCTTCCAGGACAAACAAAAACTGAAAGAATTTGCAAACACGAAACCAACTCTACAGGAAATATTGAAAGGGGTCCTCTAAGCAAAGAGAGAGCCTACAAGTGGTAGATCAGAAAGGAACAGAGACCATATACAGTAACAGTCACCTTACAGGCATTACAATGGAACTAAATTCAATAGTTACCCTGAATGTTAATGGGCTAAATGCCCCTGTCAAAAGACACAGGGTATCAGAATGGATAAAAAAACAAAACCCATCTATATGTTGCCTCCAAGAAACTCATTTTAAGCCCGAAGACACCTCCAGATTTAAAGTGAGGGGGTGGAAAAGAATTTACCATGCTAATGGACATCAGAAGAAAGCAGGAGTGGCAATCCTTATATCAGATCAATTAGATTTTAAGCCAAAGACTATAATAAGAGATGAGGAAGGACACTATATCATACTCAAAGGGTCTGTTCAAAAAGAAGATCTAACAATTTTAAATATCTATGCCCCCAACGTGGGAGCAGCCAACTATATAAACCAATTAATAACAAAATCAAAAAAACACATCAACAATAATACAATAATAGTAGGGGACTTTAACACTCCCCTCACTGAAATGGACAGATCATCCAGCAAAAGATCAGCAAGGAAATAAAGGTCTTAAATGACAAACTGGACCAGATGGACATCACAGATATATTCAGAACATTTCATCCCAAAGCAACAGAATACACATTCTTCTCTAGTGCACATGGAACATTCTCCAGAGTAGATCACATCCTCGGTCCTAAATCAGGACTCAATCGGTATCAAAAGATGGGATCATTCCCTGCATATTTTCAGACCACAATGCTCTAAAGCTAGAACTCAACCACAAAAGGAAGTTTGAAAAGAGCCCAGATACATGGAGACTAAACAGCATCCTTCTAAAGAATGAATGGGTCAACCGGGAAATTAAAGAAGAATTGAAAAAAATCATGGAAACAAATGATAATGAAAATACAACGGTTCAAAATCTGTGGGACACAACAAAGGCTGTTCTGAGAGGAAAATATATAGCGGTACAAGCCTTTCTCAAGAAACAAGAAAGGTCTCAGGTACACAACCTAACCCTACACCTAAAGGAGCTGGAGAAAGAACAGCAAAGAAAGGCTAAACCCAGCAGGAGAACAGAAATAATAAAGATCAGAGCAGAAATCAATGAAATAGAAACCAAAAAGACAATAGAGCAAATCAACGAAACTAGGAGCTGGTTCTTTGAAAGAATTAATAAAATTGATAAACCCCTGGCCAGAATTATCAAAAAGAAAAGAGAAAGGACCCAAATAAATAAAATCATGAATGAAAGAGGAGAGATCACAACTAACACCAAAGAAATACAAACTATTATAAGAACGTACTATGAGCAACTCTACGCCAACAAATTTGACAATCTGGAAGAAATGGATGCATTCCTAGAAACATATAAACTACCACAACTGAACCAGGAAGAAATAGAAAGCCTGAACAGACCCATAACCAGTAGGGAGATTGAAACAGTCATTAAAAATCTCCAAACAAACAAAAGCCCAGGGCCAGATGGCTTCCCGGGGGAATTCTACCAAACATTTAAAGAAGAACTAATTCCTATTCTCCTGAAACTGTTCCAAAAAATAGAAATGGAAGGAAAACTTCCAAACTCATTTTATGAGGCCAGCATCACCTTGATCCCAAAACCAGACAAGGATCCCATCAAAAAAGAGAGCTATAGACCAATATCCTTGATGAACACAGATGCGAAAATTCTCACCAAAATACTAGCAAATAGGATTCAACAGTACAGTAAAAGGATTATTCACCACGACCAAGTGGGATTTATTCCAGGGCTGCAAGGTTGGTTCAACATCTGCAAATCAGTCAATGTGATACAACACATCAATAAAAGAAAGAACAAGAACCATATGATACTCTCAATAGATGCTGAAAAAGCATTTGACAAAGTACAGAATCCCTTCCTGATCAAAACTCTTCAAAGTGTAGGGATAGAGGGCACATACCTCAATATCATCAAAGCCATCTATGAAAAACCCACCGCAAATATCATTCTCAATGGAGAAAAACTGAAAGCTTTTCCGCTAAGGTCAGGAACACGGCAGGAATGTCCATTATCACCACTGCTATTCAACATAGTACTAGAAGTCCTAGCCTCAGCAATCAGACAACAAAAGGAAATTAAAGGCATCCAAATCAGCAAAGAAGAAGTCAAATTATCACTCTTCGCAAATGATATGATACTATATGTGGAAAACCCAAAAGACTCCACTCCAAAACTGCTAGAACTTGTACAGGAATTCAGTAAAGTGTCAGGATATAAAATCAATGCACAGAAATCAGTTGCATTTCTCTACACCAACAGCAAGACAAAAGAAAGAGAAATTAAGGAGTCAATCCCATTTACAATTGCACCCAAAACCATAAGATACCTAGGAATAAACCTAACCAAAGAGGCACAGAATCTATACTCAGAAAACTATAAAGTACTCATGAAAGAAATTGAGGAAGACACAAAGAAATGGAAAAATGTTCCATGCTCATGGACTGGAAGAATAAATATTGTGAAAATGTCTATGCTACCTAAAGCAATCTACACATTTAATGCAATTCCTATCAAAGTACCATCCATCTTTTTCAAAGAAATGGAACAAATAATTCTAAAATTTATATGGAACCAGAAAAGACCTCGAATAGCCAAAGGGATATTGAAAAAGAAAGCCAACGTTGGTTGCATCACAATTCCGGATTTCAAGCTCTATTACAAAGCTGTCATCATCAAGACAGCATGGTACTGGCACAAAAACAGACACATAGATCAATGGAACAGAATAGAGAGCCCAGAAATAGACCCTCAACTCTATGGTCAACTAATCTTTGACAAAGCAGGAAAGAATGTCCAATGGAAAAAAGACAGCCTCTTCAATAAATGGTGCTTGGAAAACTGGACAGCCACATGCAGAAAAATGAAATTGGACCATTTCCTTACACCACACACGAAAATAGACTCAAAATGGATGAAGGACCTCAATGTGAGAAAGGAATCCATCAAAATCCTTGAGGAGAACACAGGCAGCAACCTCTTCGACCTCAGCCGCAGCAACATCTTCCTAGGAACAACACCAAAGGCAAGGGAAGCAAGGGCAAAAATGAACTATTGGGATTTCATCAAGATCAAATGCTTTTGCACAGCAAAGGAAACAGTTAACAAAATCAAAAGACAACTGACAGAATGGGAGAAGATATTTGCAAACGACATATCAGATAAAGGACTAGTGTCCAGAATCTATAAAGAACTTAGCAAACTCAACACCCAAAGAACAAATAATCCAATCAAGAAATGGGCAGAGGACATGAACAGACATTTCTGCAAAGAAGACATCCAGATGGCCAACAGACACATGAAAAAGTGCTCTATATCACTCGGCATCAGGGAAATACAAATCAAAACCACAATGAGATATCATCTCACACCAGTTAGAATGGGTAAAATAAACAAGTCAGGAAATGACAGATGCTGGCGAGGATGTGGAGAAAGGGGAACCCTCCTACACTGTTGGTGGGAATGCAAGCTGGTGCAGCCATTCTGGAAAACAGCATGGAGGTTCCTCAAAATGTTGAAAATAGGACTGCCCTATGACCCACCAATTGCACTATTGGGTATTTACCCTAAAGATACAAACGTAGTGATCCAAAGGGGCACGTGAACCCGAATGTTTATAGCAGCAATGTCCACAATAGCCAAACTATGGAAAGAACCTAGATGTCCATCAACAGATGAATGGATCAAGAAGATGTGGTATATATACACAATGGAATACTATGCAGCCATCAAAAGAAATGAAATCTTGCCATTTGCGACAACATGGATGGAACTAGAGCGTATCATGCTTAGTGAAATAAGTCAAGCAGAGAAAGACAACTATCATATGATCTCCCTGATATGAGGAAGTGGTGATGCAACATGGGGGCTTAAGTGAGTAGAAGAAGAATCAATGAAACAAGATGGGATTGGGAGGGAGACAAACCATAAGTGACTCTTAATCTCACAAAACAAACTGAGGGTTGCTTGGGGGAGGGGGTTTGGGAGGAGGGGCCGGGATTATGGACATTGAGGAGGGGATGTGCTTTGGTGAGTGCTGTGAAGTGTGTAAACCTGGTGATTCACAGACCTGTACCCCTGGGGATAAAAATATGTTTATAAAAAATAAAAATTAAAAAAAAATGGCAATAGTAAGTCCTTACCAATAAGTGATTTTTTTTAATTTTTATTTTTAATTGAAGCATAGTTTACATACATATATATTAATTTCAGGTATGTAACATAGTAATTTGATAATTATATGCATTACAAAATGTTAACACAAGTCTATAAATCATCTGAGGCCATAGAAAGTTATTATAATAAAATTGATTATATTTGCTATGTTGAAAATTTCATCCCCATGACTTATTTATTGGATAACTGGAAATCTGTACCTTTTAAACCCCTTTCCCTGTCTACTGGTCCTCCCAGCCCCCTCACTTCTGTCAACCTCCAATTTGTTCTCTGTATTATGATTTCATTTCAGTTTTCTCGTTTGAATGTTTTCATTTTTTCACATTCCAGATAGAAGTAAAATCATGGTATCTTTCTCTTATTTACTTCACTTAGTATTATTCTAGATCCCAATGTTGTCACAGATACCAGATGTCCATTTTTTATGGTTGAGTAATAAAATACTCCATTGTAAATGTAAGCCACAAATTTTTTATCTGCTAATTTGGACACACAGGTTGCTTCCATATTTTGGCTATTATAAATAATGTTGCAATAAAAATTGAGGAGTGCATATAGCTTTCTGAATTAATATTTCATTTGTTGAGGATAAATAACCAACAGTGAAATTACTGAAATAGCATGATATATCTGTTTTTAGTTTCTTGAGGAGCCTGCACATACTGTTTTCCATAGTGGCTGCACCTAGTTACATTCCCATCAATAGTGCAGCAACTGTCCCATGTTCTCTATACCCTCACCAACAATTATCATTTTTTGTCTTCTTTAATATTACCCATTCTGACTGGTATGGGGTGCTATCTCATTGTTTTTGATTTGCACTTCCCTGATGATTAGTGATGTTGAGCTATTTTTTTGTGTTTATTGACCAACTATATGTCTTCTTTGCAAAATATGTCTATTTAGGTCCTCTGCCCATTTTTGAATTGGATTGGTTGGTTTCTTAGTGTTGCGTTGTATGACTTCTTCATGTATTTTAGATATTAACTGATAATCAAATAGATCATTTGCAAATATCTTCTCCCATTCACTAGGTTACCTTTTTGTTTCACTGATGGTTTCTTTTACTGTACAAACACTTTTTGGCTTGATGTAAACCCAATTTTTTTTTAATTTTTTATTTTTTTATTAACATATAATGTATTATTAGCCCCAGGGGTACAGGTCTGTGGATCGCCAGATTTACACACTTCATAGCACATACCCACTCCAATGTCCATACCCCCACCATCCTCTCCCTACCACCCTCCCCCTGGCAACCCTCAGTTTGTTTTGTGAGATTAAGAGTCTCTTATGGTTTGTCTCCCTCCCAATCCCATGTTGTTTCATTCATTCTTTTTCTACCCCCAAACACCCCATGTTGCCTCTCAACTTCCTCATATCAGGGAGATCATATGATAATTGTCTTTCTCTGCCAATGGCTTATTTTTTATTCTGTTTTCCTGGCCTGCAGATACACATCCAGAAAAAAAAAAAAAATGGCTAAGGTGGATGAGCAAGAGATTTTTATGTTTTCTTTGAGTTTTATTGTTTTAAGTCTCAACTTCAGGCCTTTGGGCAATTTTCTTAGTAGTAACTTCTCTTAAGATTTTCTATTTCTACCAACAGTGAAAGAGGATTCCCCTTTCTTACACTGTTGGTGGGAATGCAAGTTGGTGCAGCCTCTTTGGAGAACAGTGTGGGGATTCCTCAAGAAATTAAAAATAGAACTTCCCTATGTCCCTCTAATTGCACTCCTGGGTATTTACCCCAAAGATTCAGATGTAGTGAAAAGAAGGGCCATCTGTACCCCAATGTTTATAGTAGCAATGGCCATGGTCGCCAAACTGTGGAAAGAACCAAGATGCCCTTCAACGGATGAATGGATAAGGAAGATGTGGTCCATATACACTATGGAGTATTATGCCTCCATCAGAAAGGATGAATACCCAACTTTTGTAGCAACATGGACGGGACTGGAAGAGATTATGCTAAGTGAAATAAGTCAAGCAGAGAGAGTCAATTATCATATGGTTTCACTCATTTGTGAAGCATAACGAATAGCATGTGGAGAACATGGGGAGTTAGAGAGGAGAAGGGAGTTGGAGGAAATTGGAAGGGGAGGTGAACCATGAGAGACTATGGACTCTGAAAAACAATCTGAGGGGTTTGAAGTGGTGGGGGGGTGGGAGGTTGGGGTACCAGGTGGTGGGTATCATAGAGGGTACAGATTGCATGGAGCACTTGGTCTGGTGAAAAAATAATGAATACTGTTATGCTGAAAATAAATAAAAAATAAATTTAAAAAATTTTAAAAAAAGATTTTCTATTTCTTCCTGATTCAGTCTGGGAAGATTGTATATTTCTTAGAATTTACCCATTTCTTCTAGATTATCTGATTTACTTACATATAATTTTTAGAGTAGTCTTTTATAATACTTTGTATTACTCTGGTCTTGGATATAACTATTCCTCTCTTTCATTTCTGATATAACTGAGTTCTCTATTTTTCTTAATTAGTCTGGCTAGAGGCTTATCAATTTTACTTATCTTTTCAAATAATTGGCTGTTGGTTTCATTGATCTTATCTGTTGTTGTACTACTCTCTATTTCTGCTCTAATATTTCTTATTTCCTTCCTTCCTATCCTTCCTTCTACTAAATTTTGGTTTTGTTCTTCTATTTCTAGTTCCTTTAGGTGTAAGACTAGATTATTAATTTGAAAAGTTTTCTTATTTCTTGCTATAAGCCTATAGCACCACAAACTTCCCTTTAAGAACTGCATTTGCTGCAATCCAAAGATTTTGAACTATTGTGTTTCCACTGTCATTTGCCTCTGGGTATTTTCAACTTTCCTCTTTGATTTCTTTGTTGACCCACTAGCTGTTTACTAGCATGTTGTTTAGCTTCCATGAGTAGGTGTTGTTCCAGTTTTGTCCCTGGTACTTAATTTTTAGTTTCATAGTGTTGTTATGGTTAGAAAAGATGCTTCATATGATTTCAATCTTCTCAACTTTGTGAGACATTTTACAATCTGATATTTGATCTATCCAAGAGAATGTTTATATGCACTTGATAAGCATATATATGCTGCCGTTGTGGGGTAGAATATGTATATTCATATGTATATGTCTGTTATGCCCATGTGGTCTAAAGAGCCTTTCAAAGACACTATTTACTTATTATCTGTCTGGATAATCTACCCACTGATGTTAAGTGGGATGGTTAAAGTGTCCTACTACTATTGTATTACTGTCAATTTCTTCCTTAATGTGTGTTAATATTCACTTTATAGATTCAAGTGCAGCTATGTTGGATGCATCAATTATACCAATTTTTATATCCTCTTGTTGGATATTATGCATTGCCTTTTTTGTCTTTTACTACAGTTTTTATTTAAAAATAAATTTTGTCTGTGTAAGTATTTCTATCCTAGTTTTGTTTTCACTTCCATTTTCATTGAATATCTTTTTCCTTCCCTTGATATTCCAGTTGGTACTTGTCTTCAGGTCTGAAGATGAGTATTTTGCAGGCAGCATATACATGCATCTCATTTTTTTTTTTTAACAATTCAGTCACAATTTGTCTTTTTTTTTTCAGACTTTTACGGTTTTATGTAAATTCTAGTTATAATTTAACATAAAGTTTTACGTTCATTTCAAGTGTAGAATCCAGTAATTCATCACTTACATACAACACCAGTGCTTATCACAAGTGCTCTCCTTAATACCCATCACACATTTAACCAATCCCCCTGCCCACCTTCCCTCCAGGAACCTATATTTTGTTCTCTACAGTTAAGAATCTATATCCTGGTTTGCCTCTCTCTTTTTTAAAAAATCCTATATCCATGTTTTGTTTCTTAAAGATGGGATCAGACAAACCATAAGAGACTTTTAATCTCAGGGAACAAATGAGGGTTGCTGGAGTATGGAAGGGTAGGGATAGCGTGGCTGGGCTATGGACATTGGGGAGGGTATGTGCTATGGTGAGTGCTGTGAAATGTGTAAGCCTGATGATTCACAGACCTGTACCCCTGGGGCAAATAATACATTATATGTTAACTTAAAAAATTTTCATTTGAGTAAAACCATATAGTATTTTTCTTTCTCTGACTGATTTAGTTCACTTAGCATAATACATTCTAGCTCCATTGACATCACTGAAAATGATCACTTAAAAAGACTTCATTCTTTTTAATACCTATCATTCTTTTCTACAAATACATATATACATGTGTGTGTGTGTGTGTGTGTGTGTCTGTACAGAGAGAAAAAGAAGAAGTGGTATATTAGTCGATGTCCTTCATCAGTTGATGGACATTTGGGCTCATTCCATAATATGGCTATTGTTGAAAATGCTGCTATAAACATCGGGGTGGATGGATCACTTTAAATCAGTACTTTTTATCCTTTGGGTAAATACCTAGTAGTGCAATTGATGGACTGTAATTTTGTGAGGTACCTCCACATGTTTTCCAGGCTACATCAGTTTGCATTCCTAACAAAACTGCAGGAGGCTTCCCCTTCATATTCTCACCAACACTTGTTGTTTCCTATTTTAATTTTAGCCATTCTGACAGATATAAGGTAATATCCTATTTTAGTTTTGATTTGCATTTCCCTGATGATGAGTGATGTCAAGTATTTTTTTCATGTATGTTAGCCATCTGTACATCTTCTTGGAAAAATGTCTATTCATATCTTCTGCCCATCTCTTAACTGGATTATTTGTTTTTCAGGTATTGAATTTTATAAGTTCTTTATATATTTTGGATACTAGCCCTTTAACAGATATATCATTCACAAATATCTTCTCCTATTCAGTAGGTTACCTATTAGTTTTATTGTTTCCTTTGCTGTGCTGAAGCTTTTTTATCTTGATGAAGTCCTAACAGTTTGTTTTTGCTTTTATTTCACTTGCCTTAGGAGACATATCTAGAAAAAACTGCTATGGCTGGTATCAAAGAGGTGACTGCATTCTCTTCTAGGATTTTTATGTCTTCAAGTTTCATATTTACATCTTTTATACATTTTGAACTTAATTTTGTATATAGTGTAAGAAAATAGTCCAGTTTCATTCTTTTCCATGTTGTTGTCCAGTTTAACCAATGTCACTTGTTGAAGAGACTGTCTTCTTCCCATTGGATATTCCTTCCTGCTTTGTCAAAGATTAGTTGATCATATACTTGTGGGGGTTCATTTCAGGGTTTCCTATTCTGTTCTACTGGTCTATGTGTCTGTTTTTGTACCAATACCATACTGTCTTGAACACTACAGCTTTGAAATATAACTTGAAATCTGGAACTGTGCTGCTTCCAGGTTTACATTTCTTTTTCAAGGTTGCTTTGGCTTTTATGATTCCATATATATTTTAGAATTGTTTGTCCTATGTCTGTGAAAAATGCCAGTGGTATCTTGATAGGGATTGGATTAAATGTACAGATTGTTCTGGGAAATATAGGCATTTTAATAATATTTGTTCTTTCAACCCATGAACATGGAATATTTTTCTCTTTCTTGGTGTCATCTTCAAATTCTTTCATCAATGTTTTACAGTTTTCAGAGTACAGATCTTTTGGCTCTTTGGTCAGGTTTATCCCTAAATATCTAGTTGTTTTTGTTAGAATTGTAAATGGGATGGATTCCTTGATATTTTTTTTTCCTGCAGCTTCATTATTGGTGAAGAGAAATGCAACAGATTTCTGTATGTTGATTTTGTATCTTGCAACTTTACTGAATTTATCAGTTCTAGAAAAATTCTGGTGGAATATTTTGGGCTTTCCATATATAGTATTATGTCATTTGCAAATAATGAAAGTTTTACTTCTCCCTTGCCAATCAGGAAAACTTTTATTTCTTTTTGTTTTCTGATTCTAGTAGTATGTTAAATAACAGGGGTGGGAGTGGAATCCTATTCTTATTCCTAACCATAGCAGAAAAACTCTTAGATTTTCCCCACTGAAGATGATATTAATGGTGGGTTTTCATAGATAGTCTTTATGATGTTGAGATATGCACCCTCTATCCCTACTTTGTTGACAGTTTTCATCCATGAATGGATGTTGTACCTTTTCAAATTCTTTTTCTGCTTCTATTGAGAGGATCATATTGTTGTTATCCTTTATTAATATATGCATCATGACCAATTTGCAAATACTGAATCACTCTTGCAGCCCATGAATGAATGCCACTTGATCATGGTGAATGATTCTTTTAATGTACTGATGGATTCAATTTGCTAATATTTTGTTGAGTATGCTTGCATCCATGTTTATCAGGGATACTAGACTGTAGTTCTCTTTCTTAGTGGAGTCTTTGTCTGGATTTGTAATCAGGATAATACTGACCTCATAAAATGAGTTTGGAAGTTTTCCTTCCATTTCTATCTTTTGGGATAGTTTGAAAAGAAGAGGTATTAGCTCTTTTTTAAATGTTTGATAGAAGTACCCTGTGAAGCCATTAGGCCCAGGACTTTTGTTTGTTGGGAGATTTTTTATTACGACTTCAATTTCTTTGCTGCTTATGGGTCTCTTCAAGTTTTCTATTTCTTCCTGTTTCCATTTTGGTATTTTATGTTTCTAGGAATTCATTCATTTCTTCCAAACTGCCCAATTTCTTGGCATATATTTTTTCATAATATTTTCTTATATTTCTGTAGTGTTGGTTGTTATTTCTCCTAATTCGTGACTTTATTTATTTGGATCATTTCTCTTTTCTTTTTGATAATTCTGTCTAGGGTTTTGTCAATTTATTAATTTTTTCAAAAAACCAGTTCCTTGCTTCATCGATCTATTCTACTGTTTTGGGGTTTGTTTCTACATCATTTATTTCTGTTCTAATCTTTATCATTTCCCTTCTTTTGCTGGTGTTAGTCTTTCCTCTTCTTTTCTAGCTTCATCAGTTGTAAGGTTAGGTTGTTTATTTGCTATATACTTCCCTCTTATGACCACTTTTGCTGCATCCCAAAGGTTTTGGGCCATTATGTTTCCATTTTCATTTTTTTCTATGTATTTTTTTTTTAAATTTCTTCTTTAATTTCCTGGTTGACCCTTTCATTCTTTTGTAACATGAAAATGTCAGTTACATCCATCTGGTCCCATATGTTATTTAAAGCCATTGTTTCCTTGTTGATTTCTTCCATAGATGAGCTATCCATTGATGTACATGGGGTGTTTAAAGTTCCCTACTATTATTGTATTATTATCAATGAGCTCCTTTATGTTTGTTACTAATTGTTTTATATATTTGGGTGCTCCTACGTTGGGGACATAAACATTTAATATTAGATCTCCTTTTGGTTAGTCTCCTTTATTATGATATAGTGCCCTACTTCATCTCCTATTAAAGTCTTTGGTTTAAAATCTAGTTTGTCTGATATAATCAATGGCTACTCTGAAACTCCTCTCTCTCGCTCCCTCTTTCTTTTTTTTTTTTTTTTTTTTTTGCCTGATAAATGTTTCTCCATCCCCTCACTTTCATTCCTCAGGTGTTTTTAGGCCTAAAATTAGTCTCCTGTAGGCAGTATATAGATGAGTCTTGCTTTTTTGTCCATTCTGATGCCTTAAGTCTTTTGATTAGAGCATTTAGTCAATTTATATTCAAAGTAATTATCAATAGATATGTGATTAATGCCATTTTATTACTTGTTTTGCTGTTGTTTCTTGAGGTTTTTGTTCCTTTCTAGTCTTTGTAACTTTTGGTCTTTCCTTCCCACTTAAAAGAGTCGTCTTTAACATTTCTTGCAGGGCTGGTGTAGTGGTTATGAATTCTTAGCTTTTGTTAGTCTGGGAAATTCTTTCTCACTCCCATCCTAAATGATAGAATTGCTGAAGGGAGTATTCTTGGCTGCAGATTTTCCCATTCAGCATGTTGAATATATCATGCCACTCTCTTCAGTTTGCCAAGTTTCTGTGGATAGATCTGCTGCTAACCTTACTGATCTTCCCTTGGAAGTTAGGGACTTCTTTTGTCCTGCTGCTTTTAGGACTTTTTCTTTATCACTGTATTTTGCAAATTTAATTACAATATATCTTGGTGTTGGCCTGCTGCTGTTGATTTTGATGGAACTTCTCTCTGCCTCCTTGATTTGGAGGTCTGTTTTCTTCCCCAGATTATGGACATTTCCAGCTATAATTTCCTCAAAGGAAACATCTGCACTATTTTTCTCTTCTTCTTCCTCTGGGACTCCTATAGTATAAATGTTATTATGTCTGATGCATCCCTGAGTTTCCTAAATCTGCTTTTATGATGCAAAATTTTTCTTTCTCTCTTTCGTTCAGCTCCATTACTTTCCACACTTCTATCTTCTGTACATCCTTGGGGTCATTACATCCAGTTGGTTTCAAATCTCAGTTATTGTATTATTCCTTTCAGCCCGATTTTTTAAAGCACTTTTATCTCTGCAGTAAGGATCTCCCTGATGTCTTCCACGCTTTTCTCAAGCCCAGCTAGTATCCTTATATTGCTTTAAATTCTGTATCAGGCATATTACTTATATCTGTTTCAATTAGATCCCTGAAGTTGATTTTTTCTTATTCTTTCTTTAGTAATGAATTCCTCCATCTTGGCACTTTGTCTGTGTCTCTGTCTTTTTCTCTGTGTTTGGAAAGCCTGCTCTATTTCCTGCTCCTAAGAGTAATGACTTTATGAAGAAGAGGCCATAGAGACCCCAGGGCCTGGCACTTCAGGAAGTGTCTCTGCTATATGCTGTGTGTAGTCTGCTGGCGTATGGCCACTTTCTTTTTCAGGTTAGTCATCTGCAGAGATTCTCCTTGCCTATTGTGGGGTTGTATATGGACCTTGACCAGTGTGTGGTGGCCAGGTGCGCCCTGGTCTGCTTGCTAAAAGAGACCTAATGCTATTTCCACTATAACTGAAGCTATTCAGAACTCTATGATCAGTAGATGCAGTATGTAAGATTTGTACTGGTCTTCAGGGGGGAGGAGTTCGTGGTGTTTAGGCATACTTGGCCCAAAAAAGCAATACCAACACAGGGCAGGGTGGCTGGACTTGTGGTGAGCAGGTTAGGCAGCCAGTGTTGGTGCTGTGCTGTTTACTGAATTTGGTTATGCTGAAGGGTGGGGTGAGAAATGGTGCCAGGCTGCTCCTTCCCTCTATTCTCAGGGAAGCACACTCAGAGGAGTGAATTATTTCACCTCATGTGTCACAGACGTTTATCAGATCACTAATTTCACACTGTGTATCTGTGGGTTGCTTTCCTGCCTGGAGTAGCACAGTGTACCTTGGGCTCCAACCCTAGCCAGGCCTGCTTATTTTTCAAATTCCAAACTTCAGGGACCTGTTGTGGCAGGACTTATGCTGGTTATCTGGAAAAGGATCTCACCAAACTGGGACTGATGCAAGTTTGACCCAGAAGAGGCAAAGAGGCAATCATACCAGAAAATGGGGGTGTGGGATTTGGAACCATCAGGCTAAACAGCCAAGGTCCCAGTTTGCTGCCCTAAGCAGAAGTCTCTGCACCTATGCTGAGGGGCAAGGAAGGAAAATGATGCCTGCTGGCTCTTTTGTCCCCAGAGTGTCAATGCCACGTCTCATAAAGGCACTCCAAAGTGTATGAACAGTCTCTCCCAGAGTCTCGTAAGTGATCCTCAGATCATGCAGTCTGCCCCAGTGCTTCCAAAAACAGAGCAGTGTCCTTGGGTCTCCATCTCAGCCACACCCATGGAACTCAAATTCCAGGCCTTGCGCCCTGTTAGTTGATAAACTTTATGGAATTCAGCCCTTCTCATTTTCCCAGAAAATGGCTTTGGGGAAATATTCTCCTAATGCATATCCCTGAGCACTCCATGCTTTTCTTCACCTTTCTCCAAGTCCAGGGCTCTCTTCCCTCTGCAGCACTCATGATCCATTTCTTGCCTGAACCATGTCTCCGCATTTCTACCTTCCTTAAGTAGCTACTTCTCTCCTTCTCGTTAGGCAGTTTGTTTTATCAACACTCACTTGGTTTCTTAAGTATTCATAATGATTGGATAGTTATCTGTCCTAGCTGTATTCAAAGGATGAGGCAAGGCTAGGGACCTCCTACTATGTCACCATCTTAGCTTCCTCTCTCCAAGTCATATTACGCCTGTTGCCTTAACCATTCAGTCCATTTATATTTAATTACTAATAGTTATGTACTTACTGTTATTTTAAAATTGTTTTAGTAATTCTCTTTTCATTTCTTTTTCTTTTATTCTCACTCTTGTGATTTGATGACTTTATTTAATGCTAAGCTTAGATTTGTTTCTCTTTTAATGTATATATTAAATGTATGTAATTTTGGTTTGTGGTTACCATAAAGTTTATATGCAACATCCTATATATAGAGAACTCTATATGAAATTGATGTTCACTTAAGTTCAAACAAATTCTGAAAGCATTACATTGTTACCTGCCTCCACATATTATGTATATGACATCACATTTTATCTATTTTGTGTCTCTTAACTAATCTTTGTAAACATAATCGATTTTACTACTTTTGTCTTTTAGCTTTCATTAGTCTTATAAATGATTGATCTATATTTATTATGTTTTCTTTTACCAGTACAATGTCTTCGTTTCATTATTTTCTTACTTTTAGTTATGGTTTTTTCTTTTCTACTTGAAGATGTCCCTTTTACATTTCTTATAATGCTGGTTTAGAGGAGAATAGCTCCTTTCAATTTTTTGTGTGTGGGTAACTCTTCATTTTTCTTTTTTTACATTTAAATTCAATTAGCCAACATATACTGCAGCACTAGTTTTTGATGTAGTGTTCAATGGCTCATTAGTTGCATATAACACCCAGTGCTCATCACATCATGTGTCCTCTTTAATGCTCATCACCCATTACCCTATCCCCCCACACACCTCCCTTTCCACAATCCCCAGTTTGTTTCCTGGAGTATCTCATGGTTTGTCTCCCTATCTGATTTCTCCCAATTAAGTTTTCCCTTCCCTATGATCCCCTGCACTGTTCCACTATATGGTAATTGTCTTTCTCTGATTGACTTATTTCACAAAGCATAACACCTTCCAGTTCCATCCATGTTGATGCAAATGGTAGTTATTCATCCTTTCTGATGGCTAAGTAATATTCCATTGCATATATAAATCACATTCCTTTATCCATCATCTGTTGAAGGACATCTCAGCTCTTTCCACAGTTTGGCTATTGTGGACATTGCTGCTATGAACAATGGCTTCCATGTGCCCCTTCTTTTCACTACATCTGTATCTTTGGGGTAAATCCACTAGTGTAATTGCTGGGTCATAGGGTAATTCTTTTTTAATTTCTTGAGGAACCTCCATACTGTTTTCCAGAGTGGTTGTACCAGCCTGCATTTCCACTAACAGTGTAAGGGGTTCCCCTTTCTCCATGTCCTCTCCAACATTTGTTGTTCCCTGTCTTTTTAATTTTTGCCATTCTAACTAGTGTAAGGTGGTTATCTCATTGTGGTTCTGATTTGTATTTCCCTGGTGGTAAGTGATGTGGAGTATTTTTTCATGTGTCTTTTGGTCATGCATGTGTCTTCTTTGGAGAAGTGTCTCTTCATGTCTCATGCCCATTTCTTGAGTGGATGAGTTTTATAAGTTCTTTACAGACCTTGGATACTAGCCCTTTATCTGTTATGTCATTTGAAAATACCTTCTCCCATTCCATAGGTTGCCTTTTAGTTTTGTTGACTGTTTCCTTTGCTGTGCAGAAGCTTTTTGTTTTGATGAAGTGCCAATAGTTCATTTTTGCTTTTGTTTCTCTTGCAAAGAGTTGCTGTGCCCGATGTCAAAGAGGTTGCTGCCTGTGTTCTCCTCTAGGATTTTGATAGATTCCTGTATCATGCTTAGGTCTTTCATCCATTTGAGTTTATCTTTGTGTATTGTGTAAGAGAATGGTCTAGTTTCATTCTTTTGCATGTGGCTATCCAATCTTCCCAGCAGCATTTATTGAACAGATTGTCTTTTTTTCCACTGGATATTCTTTCCTGCTTTGTTGAAGATTAGCTGACCATAGAGTTGGGAGAGGAGTTTCCTTATGTATGGAGGGGGAACATCAGAATAACATCAGATCTGTCCTCAGACAACTGGCAGGCCAGAAAGGGCTGGCAGCATATATTCAGGATACCAAATGAGAAGAACATGCAGCCAAGAATACTTTATCCAGCAGGGCTGTTGTCCAGAATAGAAGGAGAGATAAAGAGCTTCCAGGACAAACAGAAACTGAAAGAATATGTGATCACCAAGCCAGCCCTGCAAGAAATAGTAAAGGGGATACTGTAAACACAGAGAGACCCTAAGAGTAACACAGACCAGAAAGAAACAGAGACAATCTACAGAAACAGGGACTTTACAGATAAGACAATGGCACTAAATTTATATCTTCCAATAGTTACTCTGAATGTGAATGGGCTAAATGATCCAACCAAAGACACAGGGTACCAGATTGGATAAAAACAAAACAATACAAAAGAAAACAAAACAAACAAGAACCATCCATATGCTCTCTATAAGATACTCATTTTAGACCTAAAAACATTTCCAGACTGAAGGTGATGAGGTAGAACACAATTTACCACACTAATGGACCTCAAAAGAGAGCTGGGGTAGTAATCCTCATATCAGACAAATAAGATTTTAAACCAAAGACTGTAATAAGAGATGTAGAGGAACACTATGTCATACTTAACAGGGTCTATCCAACAAGAAGATCTAACAGCTATAAATATTTAGGACCCATACATGGGAGCAGCCAATTATATAAATGCATTAATAACCAAAGTAAAGAAACATATTGATAATAATACATTAATAGTGGGGACTTCAACACCCACTCACAGCAATGAAGATGTATGCAGAGGATCACCAAAGATACAAGGGCTTTAAAAGACACACTGGACCAGATGGACTTCACAGATACATACGGAACATTCCATCCTAATACAACAGAATATTCATTCTTCTCGAATGTATACAGGACTTTCTCCAGAATAGATCACATACAGGGTCACAAATCAGGATTCAACTGATACCAAAAGACTGAGATTATTGGCTGCATATTTTCAGACCAAATGCTTTGAAATTGGAACTCAACCACAAGAGGAAAATTGGAAAGAACTCAAAAACTTGGAGGTTAAAGAGCATCCTGCTAAGGAATGAATGAGTCAACAAGGAAATTAAAGAAGTACTTAAAAAAATTCATGGGAACGAATGAGAATGAAAACACATCAGTTCAAAACCTCTGGGATACAGCAAAGGCAGTCTTAAGAGGAAAGTACATAGCAATAAGAGCCTCTCTCAAAAAATTAGAAAAATCCCAAATACACATGCTAACCTTACACCTGAAGAAGTAATAATGCCTAAATCCAGGAGAAGATAAATAATAAAGATTAGAGCAGAAATCAATGAAACAGAAACCAGAAGTTGTAAAACAGATCAATGAAACTAGAAGCTAGTTTTTTTAAAGAATTAACAAGATTGAAAACCTTTGGCCAGATATATTCATCTTTCCTTACATTCTGAATGGTAACCTAGCCAGGTCGAGTATTCTTGGTTGTAGATTTTTTTTTCCTTATAGGACTTTGGATATATCAGTATTCTCTGCTGGTTTGCAAAGTTTCTGCTGAATTTATCTGACAGCCATATGTGGTTTCATTTGTATAACCTTGCTGTTTTTTAAGATTCTTTCTCTTTGACTTTTGATATTTTAATTAGTATGTGTCTTGGTGTGAACTTCCATGGATCTGGATGCCAGTTTTCTTCCCCAGATTAGGGAAGTTTTCAGCTATTATTTCTTCAAATGCATTTTTCATTACTTTCTCTTTCTTTCGTTCTTCTGGGACCCCTATAATGTGTTATTAAGCTTGATTCTTTTTCAGAATTCCTTAACATAGCCTCATGTAAAAAATAAAAACAAAAGAAAACAAATACCTTGTTTTCTTTTGCTGTTTAGCTTGGCTGCCTTTGCTACCCTGTCTTTCACATTGCTGATCCATTCTTCTGAAACTTCTAATCTGCTGTTGTTCCTTAATGTGTATTTCTATTGCAATTATTGTATTCTTCAATGATGGTTATTCTTTGTATTTTCCATCTCTTTGTTAAAATTCTCACTGAGCTCATCCACTCTTCTCTATTGTCTTGGTGAGTATCTTTATGACCATCACTTTGAACTCTTTCTTAGATCAGGCATATTGCTTCTATCTATTGCATTTGGTTCTTTTTTCTGAGGTTTCATCTTGTTTTGTTTGGAACTTATTTTTCTGTGCTTCATTTTGTCTGACTCCCTGTGCTTGTTTCTATATATTAGATAGGTAAACTACATCTCCAGATATTAAAGGTAGTGTCTTTATTTATAAGTCATTTTGTGGTGCCCAATAGCAGGATAACCACTGGTCACCAAAACTAGGCACTCTAGGCATGTCCTCTATATGGGGTATACATGCCCTTCTGTTCTGACTGGGTTATGACTTTTGAGGATATGATGATGGACAGAGAAAGCTCCTAAAAGCGTCTAGCTGAGAGGACCAATTAAAGATGTTGCAGGCAGGCTGGTGGGTAGTGCAAGTTCCTGGTATACCTGGCTGGGAGATCCAATTATAGCTGTTGTGGGCCTTCTGGCAGGTGGGGTTTCCTTCTAGCATAGTTGGCTGAGAGGCCTGGCTATAGTTGTGGGCAATCCTGTGGGTGGGACTGGCTACTCCATTCCTGTGGCAGGAGTCACTTTGGAGGGGACACCAGTCTTGGTGGGGGCTGCCTGACAGGTGTGGCAAAACAGTAGTTGCTTTTTGGGGGTACACTGTTCTGAGGTTGAGTATGGTGGGAGCTGATTTGGAGGGGCATCTGCCAGGATGAGAGGGCTGAGTACCATGGGTCTGCAAGTGAACACTAATGCACATGAACAGTGCTGGCAAGGTAAATGGAGACATCAAAACTGGCTCCTGGGACTCAGGTAGCTAGGTTAAAAGAAAGCAGGGAAAATGGCACCTCCTATCACTTTGATTCTTGAAGGAAGCTCCTACCCCTCTAACACATACACTAAAATTAATTAATCAGTCTTCTTCATGTATAACTAAAGTGTTTTCCAGATGCTGCCTCTGTGCTGAGTCTGAGACTGAATGATAGAGCACACTAGATCTTTAAGGGCAGAGACTCAGTTTCCAAAGCCCTCTGGCTCTCCTGGAGTTAAGCTCCACTGATTCTCAAAGCAACCAATGTTAAACCCTACTCATTCCAAACAGACATTCTAAAGACTCATCTTTCCGGCATAGGTCCCTATGGCCAGGCATGCCTGATGTGAGGATTGATCCCATCACTTCATAGTGATAATTTTCACACCTGTAATATCCTTTTGCAGGTCACCATGACTAAGGCTTGATTCCCAACTGCATTGCTTGCACTTCTTAGCCTTACATTTTTTCTTCTTCTTTTTTTTGCACTTCCTATTCTTTTTTTTTTTTTTTAAGATTATTTTTTTTATTTATTTGACAGATAGAGTCCACAAGTAGGCAGAGAGGCAGGCAGAGACAGAGAGAGGAGGAAGCAGGCTCCCTGCTGAGCAGAGCACCCGAACATGGGGCTGGATCCCAGGACCCTGGAATCATGACCTGAGCCGAAGGCAGAGGCTTTAACCCACTGAGCCACCCAGGCGCCCCGCACTTCCTATTGTTGATGTGGCCTTTATGTCTTTAGTGCTTGAAGATTTGTTTTGTCAATCTTGAGGTTTTGCAGAGTGGGGAACACTATACATAGTTGTGTAGTCTTGATATGTCAAGAGAGGTGAGCTAAGGATTCTCTTACTCCACCATCTTTGTGAGATCCACTATCAGTAATTTCTTGAAACACAATAGATTAAACTTTCCATTCAAAACATATAGGATGGCTGAATGGATTTAAAAAGCCCAAGGTCCAACAATATGCTCTCTACTAGAGACTCACTTTAACCATAAAAACTCACAGGGACTGAAAGTTCAGAGATGGGGAAAAAAAAAATTTAAGCAATTGATAACAACAATCACAAAATCCAGAGGTCATTATGCTTAGATAAAATAGACTTTAAACTAAAAAATTATAAAAAGAAAAAGAAGCAAAGGTCATTTTATAATGATAAAGAGGTCAGTACATCAAGAAGATAGAACAATTGTAAATATTTATATGTCCAACATTAGAGAACCTAAAAACATACAGCAAAAACTAGCAGAGTTAAAAGAAGAAATAAAAAGTAATACAATAATAGTTTGGGACTTTAATACCCATGCCAAACAATGGAGAGATTATACAGAAAGAGAATAAATAATCAGCAGCAGATTTGAACAACACTATAGACCAAACAGACCTAATGTAAACAGAACGTTCCATCTAACAACTGCAGAAAACACATTTTTTTCACGTGCACATAGAACATTTTCTAAGCTATACCACATGTGAGGTCACAAAACTAAGTCATAGCAAATTTTTAAAAGGTTGGTATCATACCAAATATAGTTTTTTTTTTTGAAATTATTCATTTACTTGAGAGAGAGAAAGAGAGAGTGCAAGGGGGGAAGGGACAGAAGGAGAGAATATCCAAGCAGAGTCCCAGTGAGTGCTGAGCCCAACCCAGGACTCAATCTCACAAGCCATGAGTCCAGGACAAAAGCCAAATCCAAGAATCATATGCTTAGCCAACTGAGCCACCCAGGCATCCCCACCCCCCAGTACAGTTTTTGATAACAATAGCATGAAACTGGAAATGAAAGAACAGGAAGGCTGGAAAATTCATGAACATATGGAAATTAAACAACACACTCCTGGACAACCAATCAATAAAAGATGAAATTAAAGTGAAAGTAAAATAGATTATTGAGATAAACAAAAATGAAAACATACAGAATTTATGGAATCCAGCAAAAGCAATTCAAAAAGGAAGTTCATCTCAGAGATCAGAGCAGAAATAAATGAGCTAGGGAATAGAAGAACAATAAAAAAGATTAACGAAATTAAGAGTTGGTTGAAATGTTAAATTGGCCAACCCTTATCTAGAATAACCAAAGAAATAGGAAAGGACTCAAATCAACAAATATAAAGGGAAAAAGATATTACAACTGATAACAAAAAAAATTTAAAGGATCATAAGAGGGGACTATGAAGAACTATATGTAAACAAATTGGACAACCTAAAAGAAATGGAAAAATTCTTAAAAACATACAATTTAGTAAGACTGAAAGTGGAAGAGATAGGAAATCTGAATAGATTAATTTTAACATTAAATTAATTTTAACATCAGCATTATCTTGATATCAAAAACAAAAGGATACTAACTAAAAAGAAAACTATAGGTTAATACCCTTGAAAAACAGAGATACAAGATCCTTAATAAAACTCTAACAAACTGAAAAGAACAGCACATTAAAGGATCAGTCACCATGATCAACTAGGATTTATCCTTGTGTTGCAAAGATGTTCAACACATGCAAATCAATCAATGTGATGTATCACATCAGTAAAATAATCATATGATCATCTCAATAAGCACAAAAAACCATTGGGCAAAAATTCTACATCCATCTGTGATTAAGTTCATAAGAAATTAGGCATATCTAAACATTAGGCATATCTCAACAAAATAAAGGCCCATATATGACAAGCCCACAGCAAACATCATAGTCAATGGTGAAAGGATGAAAGGTTTTCCTCCAAGATCAGGAACAAGACAAAGGTGTTTACTGTTTACCATCCTTAATCAATACAGTACTGGAAGTCCTAGCAGAAAGAGTCACTCATAAAAAAGTAATACAAGGTATCATAACTGGAAAAGAAGAGGTAACATTGCCTGTATTTGCAGATTACATGATTTTATATACAGAAAATCCCAAAGACTTAACTAGAAAGCTATTAGGTGTAATCAGTGAATTCAGTAAACATGCAGGAAACAAAATTAAGATACACAAAGTAGTAGCGCTTTTATATACTAACGAAATTTCTGAAAAAGATGTCACAATAGCACAAAAATAATAATAAATTTTAGTAAGGCAGTGAAAGATGTATATGTTGAAAACTACAAGACATTGATGAAAGAAATCAAAGAAGATCCAAATAAATGGAAAAGCATCCCATGTCCAGGATTGGAAAAATTAATATTGTTCAAATGTCAATACCACCAAAGCCATCTATAGATTTAATGTAATCCCATCAAGATTCCAAGAGCATTTACTAAAGGGGAAAAAATACACCCCTAAAATTTATAAGGAACCACAAAAGACTCCCAATAGCTAAGGAATCCTGTAAAAGGAGAATACAGCAGGAGGTAGCACACGTCCTGATTTTATATTATACTACACAAAGCTATACTGGCATGATAACAGGCAAATAGACCAACAACACTGAGAACCCAGAAATAAACCCAAACATATCTAGTTAACTAATATTTGACTAGGGAACCAAGAATACTCAATGGAAAAAGATGTTCTCATTAATAAATGGTGCTGCATCTCTGAATATTCACATGTTAAAAGAAGGAAATGACCCATATCTTATACACTCACAAAATCAACCTAAAATTGATTAAAGACTTAAATGTAAGCCCTGAATCCATAACAAAAGCTCCTTGATGGGCATTCCATAAGGACTTTTTTTTAATGTGACACTTAAAGAACAAGCAGCACAATAAAAAAATTAACAAGTAGGACTACATCTAATTAAAAAGCTTCTGCACACAAAAGAAAAATTTAACAAAGAGAAAATATAATCTACAGATTAGGAAAAACTATTTGCAAACCATATGCCTGATAAAGGGTTAGTATCCAAAACATAAAAAGAATGCTCACAACTCCACAGCAAACAAACAAAAAAACCCACCACAAATAACCCCCCACAAATAAAAATGGGCAAAGAACATGAATAGGTATTTCTCAAAGAAGATTTACCCCAAAGATAAAGATGTAGTGAAAAGAATGGCCATCTGTACCCCAATGTTCATAGCAGCAATGGCCACAGTCGCCAAACTGTAGAAAGAACCAAGATGGCCTTCAACAGATGAATGGATAAAGAAGATATGGTCCATATATACAATGGAGTATTATGCCTCCATCAGAAAGGATGAATACCCAACTTTTGTATCAACATGGACAGGTATGGAAGAGATTATGCTAACTGAAATAAGTCAAGCAGAGAGAGTCAATTATCATATGCTTTCAGTTAATTGTGGAGCATCAGTGAAATAAGTCAAGCAGATAGAGTCAATTATCATATGGTTTCACTTACTTGAGGAGCATAATACGGAAGACATTGCGAAATGGAGAGGTGAAGTGAGTTGGGGAAAATTGGAGGGGGAGACAAACCATGAGAGACCGTGGACTCTGAGAAACAAACTGAGGGTTTTGTGGGGTGGTGAGCCTGGTGGTGGGTATTATGGAGGGTGCACATTGCATGGAGCACTGAGTGGGGTGCATAAACAGTGAATTTTGGAACACTGAAAAAAATTAAATTTTAAAAATCCATTAAGAGTATATTAAAATGTTACAAATTAAAAAAAAAAAAAATATACCAGCAAACGCCAGTAGGTACATAGAAAGACGCTCAACATCAATAGTAAATACATGAATACAAATTAAAACTACAATGAGATACTGTCTCACATCTGTTAGAATGGCTATCACTAAAAAAAACAGAGATAATGCTGTGAAAATGGAGTAAAGGGAATCCTTGCACACTGTTGGTAAGATGGTAAACTGGTACAGCCACTATGGAAAACAGTATAGAGGATCCTCAAATAACTAAAAAGAGAACTATTATATAGTCCAACAAATCCACTTCCAGGAATATATCCAAAGGTAATAAAAAGCATTAAATCAAAAAGATATCTGCACCCCATGTTCATAGCAGCATTACTTAAAAGAGCCAAAACACAAAACAACCTAACTGCCCACTGATGGATAGTTAAAGAACTTGTGGGGAACATATACAATGGAGCATTTTTTCAGCCATTAAAAAAAAAAAAAAAAAAAAAAGGGAAATCCTACCATTTTCTACAACATGGATGGACCTTAAGGGCATTATGCTAAGTAAAATAAGTTAGACAGAAAAAGACAAATACTGTGTGATCTCATTTATATGTGGAAATCTAAAAACAAAAAAGCAAATATAAATGCAAAAAAAAAAAAAAAAAAAACCACAATAAAACAAACAAACAAAAAAACCACACAGGAAAAGAGATCTATATAACTTAACAGTTACCAGAGGCAGGAAGTAGGAGAGGGTAATGGAAACAAAGTGCTCAAAAGTGCAAACTTCCAGTTATAAAATAAATAAATGGGTACTAAGAATGTAATGTACAACATGATGACTATAACACTGCTATATGATATATAGAAAAGTTGTTAAGAAAAATTAAATCCTAAGAGTTCTCATCACAAGGAGAACAATGTTTCCCCATTACTCTGATCTTCTTTCTTTTCTTTTTATTGTATTTATATGAAAAGATGAATGCTAGCTGAAACTTTTCTACTCATTTCACAATATATGCAAGTCAAACCAGCATTCTGTATGTCTTAAACATACACAATAATATATGTCAATTATTTCCTTCTTTTAAAAAAAAGATTTTATTTATTTATTTGACAGACAGAGATCACAAGTAGGCAGAGAGGCAGGCATGGGGTGGGGGGGGGGACGCAGGCTCCCTGCTGAGCAGAGAGCCAGATGTGGGGCTCAATCCCAGGACCCTGGGATCATGACCTGAGCCAAAGGCAGAGGCTTTAACCCACTGAGCAACCCAGGTGCCCCCATGTCAATTATTTCTTAATAAAACTGGGAGGAAGGTGAAGAAACGGACATATATTAAACATGTTTTATTATTATGAAGTGGACTAAAAGAGATCTGGGAACAACATCATGAATATCAAATTGATAATAACAAATCAGAAAAACAGAACTCTCAAACAGGTGAAATGGTTTAAGAAGTAAAAACTTCTGGGGCACCTGGGTGGCTCAGTGGGTTAAAACCTCTGCCTTCAGCTCAGGTCATGATCCCAGGGTCCTGGGATCGAGCCCCACATCGGGCTCTCTGCTAGGCAGGGAGCCTGCTTCCCTTCCTCTCTCTCTGCCTCTTTCTCTGCCTACTTGTGATCTCTCTCTCTCTCTGTCAAATAAATAAATAAAATATTAAAAAAAAAAGAAGTACAAACTTCTTCCAGTTATAAAATAAACAAGTTATAGAAATGAGAAGTATAGCAAAAGGGAAGATAGTCAATAATACTATAATAATGTTATATGGGGACAGATAGAAACTAACTTGTGGCAAGCAGTAAGTATAGAATTGTTGAATCACTTGTTGTATACCTGAAACAAATATAATTTTATATGTCAACTACAATAATAAAAATAAAACTGAGCAAATTCAACTTAAAACCATAAAAATCATAAATTTAACCTGATTTCAGTTTTCTTTCATCATGTAGAAAAATTAACTTGTTTTTTAAGGAAACATTTTTTATTTTTTGTAATAATATATTCGTATGGTAAAAAATTCCAAAGTTAGGAAAGGTATAGTGAAAATTCATTCTCCTTCCTCTGATAATACTAATGTTTCACACATGTCCCTCTCTGCATAAAAAAAGCAACTGTGTATATAAGTACACTCACATATACATATATACATCTTTTTATGTAAGTATACTCACTTCTGTATACTTTATTAGTCATTACAAGGTATACATATTCTTCCAAAGATGATCTTATATAATCAATATATCTAGTTCTTAGAGATTCTTTCAATTCAAATAAAATATGCCGCTAAATTTTACTTTTTCATATCATATCCCTTTTGCCAAATTCTCCACAACGTCACACACAATCACTCAACTAATTTATCTTAGTCCTACTTCATTTCTATCTCCTTTCACCCCATGTATTACTGCTGATTGCACTGGTTTTAAAGAAATAATAAAAAAATTTAGTGAGCTGAACACACAGATTTGTAGGAGAAGCAAGAAAATGATAAATTTAGGTAATTCAAAGGTGTTACTTTTTAATTAATCGCAATATATTTCTATTCCTGCTTTGCAGAATTAATTTAGAAATACTGCTGCTCTGGGACGCCTGGGTGGCTCAGTGGGTTAAAGCCTCTGCCATTGGCTCAGGTCATGATCCTGAGGTCCTGGGATCAAGCCCCACATTGGGCTCTCTGCTCGGCAGGGAGCCTGCTTCCCTTCCTCTCTCTCTGCCTGCCTCGTTGCCTGTCAAATAAATAAATAAATAAATAAATAAATAAAAAAAATCGGTTTTTAAAAAACAAAAACAAACAACAACCACAAAAAATACTGCTGTTCTGTTTTCTTTTATGTGATTCAGATTTAAATGAACACAACCTATGGGGCACCTGAGTGGCTCAGTGGGTTAAGCCTCTGCTTTCAGATCAGGTCATGATCTCAGGGTCCTGGGATTGAGCCCCGCATCGGGCTCTCTGCTCAGCCAGAAGCCTGGTTCCCTGCTCTCTCTCTCTGCCTACTCATGATCTCTGTCAAATAAATAAAATCTTAAAAAAAAAATGAACACAACCTATATTTATGAAATTTTACGTTCATTATCAGAGATGACTACCTTTCTCAGGACATGCAAAATAATCAGAAGTATTCATTTACTTATTTGTATATCCTGATGATAATGACATGTATTAATTTTGCAACCATCCCTTAGTGAAGAACTGGGTATATGATAAAAGTTAATATAAGAGTCTAAGACATAGTAAAACAAATGGTTCAAGCCCAGGATCTGTCACTTACAAATCTATGTGTCCTTACAGAAAATAATTTATTCTATCTAAACTCCACATTGATTGCTTATAAAACAGAAATAATACCATTATCTACCTCAAAGGATTCCTATGACAACAAATAAAATAAAAATAAAAATAAAAATGTGTGAAGGCATTCTGCAAACTTTAAATAAACCCTAAATAACTGTGAGCTGCTAAACATTTCCAAGTCAATAAGAAATGAACATTCATATTACATACACACTAAATCCACAAGCTCTCTATAAGTATTTTTTTTTTTATGTATTTATTTGACAGAGAAATCACAAGTAGATGGAGAGGCAGGCAGAGAGAGAGAGGGAAGCAGGCTCCCTGCCAAGCAGAGAGCGTGATGCGGGACTCGATCCCAGGACCCTGAGATCATGACCTGAGCTGAAGGCAGCAGCTTAACCCACTGAGCCACCCAGGTGCCCCTCTCTATAAGTATTTTTAAGTTACTTTGTAAGTTAAACATTCAAAATCATGAATATACTTTATGAGCAACTATTACTATAAGCCAGACAATGTGCTGTGACTGAGGATAAAAGGAGAAAATTAGATAATCTTTGTGCTCATACAATTTATGATAAAGGGAGGGGGATATTAGGCAAATAATTGTATAATTGATAATTAATAATAATTGTGGTAAATTGGTAGAGAAACTCTTGAAGGTCAAGACCTGAGGTAAGCTCTGGCATGTATTACTCTGTGCTTCTCTTGCTCATTTACCAGCCCAGATATTTTTTGGTGCCATTCTAGAAGGCTCCCTTTTATTCTTTTCCTTTTACCTGTGTTAGAGCCTAAAAGTATTTGAGTTAGTACCTTTATAACCCTGACTCACACTTAAAATATAAGGAAGAAAAGCATGTGATTTTTGTTGTTGTTGTTCATTTTTTGTTTTCAGAGAGAGCACAGGTACAAGTGGTGATGGGGAGTGGCAGAAGGAAAGGGAAAGAGAGACTCTTACGTAGACTCCATGCTGGGCATGAAGATACTGAGATCCATGATCCTGAGAGATCATGACCTGAGACAAAATCAAGAGTCGGACGTTTAACCAACTGAGCCACCCAGGTGCACCAGAAGAAAAGCATGTTACTTTGGGTAGAGATCATTTTATATCACTATATTGGTTGATAATGTTCATGGGTTATAGAAATACTTTATAAAAATATATGTGACTAAAAAATATGTGTGTGTGTGTGTGTGTGTGTGTGACTAAATGGTTATAGCTACACACAGATGCAAGATTTCACAGAATCGTAAGTCATATAGAAAGAGATCTGAAAGGATCATCAGAAAATAACAGTAGACAAATAGCTCTATAAAGTCTACTACTCAAAGAGCAAAGAACACATGAGAATTTTGCCAGTTACTGGAGGGCACCTGAAAGAGCTTCTTAGAAAAATGTCTACTATTCCGGAGCTACTTGTTCACTGTTATAAGGCTTCGAGCACTGAGACATGCACTGAGACATGCTTGAAAAGTTGCCCAGAGCCAGACCAGTGTTGAAAGCTTAGATCAGCAGCAAATTTCATTTAAATCCCATGTTATGCAGTTATACTGTGACAGATTAATATTAAGTGAATGTAGTCAGTAATACCAAGCTAATCACTATATTTAATCCCTATTAGGAAATATCATTGAGATTTTAAAATTATCCTACTTGCATGAAACTCTCCCTGATATTCTATACCTTTATAACTTCATATTCTTAGAAATTGAGGTCACAAACCAACAGCATTAAGTTTTGCATAAAATCAGAGATGATTTCTAATTTCCATTAAAGTTGAAAGACTCCAAAATTACCAACTACATATTTTTACTTGAGCTATAGTAACAAACCTGTTATATAAGTATAGGCATTCTTCATATAGCACTGTAGATCAATATACTGCCAAATACAGTGAAATATTTCCTTATATTTACTCTTAATGTATTTTAAATGCTTCCCCCCAAAATTTAAGAAAACAAATATAAAAGCACCCACTTAGGTTTTATAGTTGATTTTTAGTAAAGTGTACAATGCCACAGCTACACCTGAGACATAATGAAAATTTCTCTAAATATGGGAGCCATCAAACGTAAAAAATGTATTTTAGTTTTTTTATATGAAGGAAATAAGTTAGTATAATTTTTATGGGAACAAAGTGAGATTCAGTAAAACAAAATAACTGTGCTCATTTAGTTCTTTAAAAATTTTATGGGTTAGTAGTAGAAAATAAGATCTTATTTACATTATTATATTATATTATTTATATTACTTTAAAAAACATAAAATTTAAGACCATATTTTAAAAGACCTATCTCACAAATTTTTGTATTAAGTTATACATACTAGTCAATGCAGAGAGAAGTGCATTTAGCACAATTTTAAGTTATCAGTTTTAAATTAATCCCTTACTAATATCACATTTTATATCTTATAGAACAGTCCGAGAAATTCCAGTGAAAACTATCAACCACATACTATACTAAACATATTTAGAATTCTCATCACCATCTCATTCTATGTTAAACAATAAGTTAGAAAAGGCAGACCAGTCAATTTCCTAAAAACTATACCTTATAGTATAGTTATACTTATATCTTTTATCTATACTTATATCTGATGTTTATATCTTAGCATCAGACTATCTTAAAGGTTTCAATTGTGCTTGTATTAATTAAAGGTATGAAATAGACTTCATATTCAAATTCAGTACGGGCAGAAGAGTTTAACAAAGGTATAAACTAGGGGCGCCTGAGTGGCTCAGTGGGTTAAAGCTTCTGCCTTTGGCTCAGGTCATGATCCCAGGGTCCTGGGATTAAGCCCCACATCTGGCTCTCTGCTCAGCAGGGAGCCTGCTTCCTCCTCTCTCTCTCTCTCTGCCTGCCTCTCTGCCTACTTGTGATCTCTAGCTGTCAAATAAATAAATAAATAAAAATCTTAAAAAAAAAAAAAAAGTGTAAATTAGGCTTAGGGAAACCACCAAGGGATAGGATATTACCACGCAGCTAGCAATGATGGTGAACCATTACACTCAGGACTAAAGAGGTAAGGGGAAGAAGCAGTAACGACAGTGCAGCTGTATAGATATAGGGAAGGGTTTCCACAAAGAAGCCCCTGCAAACCTGGCATGGAGTAAGCTACGAGAAAGAGATTTTTAATTTTAGACTAAGACCCCATTCCTAGTTCTCAGCTACCAACTACCAACCAAATGCTCTCATTTTCCAAAAGAAAGACAAAAGTTTCACCTTAATAATGGAAGCTACAGTTGTAATTCATCTGTTCCATAAATATATTTTACAAATATATTCCATAAATTTTCTTTTTTTAAAGATTTTATTTATTTATTTGAGAGAGACAGAACACAAGGGTTGGGGAAGGGTAAAGGGAGAGGGAGAAGCAGATTTTTCCCTGAGCAGGAAGCCCGATGCAGGACCCCATCCCAGGACCCCAAGATCATGACCTGAACCAAAGACAGATGTTTAACCCACTAAGCCATCCAGGGGCCCCTCCATGAATTTTCTTCAATTCACTTACTCCTAAAAATAGAAATAGATTAGACTAAGAAAATTATTCTAGATCAAGAGAAAAGGGGAAAAAAGGAAGTCAAACTGTCATGAATATATGAGTTACAAGTAAGAGGAAAAACAACTCTGGTTATAAATGATGCTATTATTCTGGCCATACATTTTAAAACTACAGTTTATCTGATTACTATCTTTTATATATAGTTATTAACACTCTCTATTATGACATTAAAGTTTCTAAGAGCACAAGATAAACATTTAGTATAATTAAACTGCTATTAGTTTTCCCTCATAAATTTCTGGTGAGAATGTAAAATGATGCAGTTACTTTGGAAAACAGTTACACAGTTTCTCAAAAATGTTAAACATGCAGGTACCATGACCCAGCAACTCTCCTCCTAGATATTTACGTAAGAGAAATGAAAACCTATGTCTCCACAATTAGCAGCATTCATAACAGCCTAAAGTGAAAATAACCCAAACTTCCATTAACTGATGAAATGGATAAACACTGCATATTGATATAATAGAATACCTAAGTTTTCAGAAGTCAAAAGAACCTAAGTATTGATACATGCTACAACACAGATTACCTTCAAAACACACTAAGTGAAAAAAAATTACACATACACACAAAATCACATGTTGTATAGTTTCACTGATATAAAAAGTCTAGAATAGGCAAATATCTAGACATAAGAAGTAGATTTGTGGTTACCTAGAGTGGGACTGGGGAGGTAAAGAAAGAAGTAGCTGGTAATGGGCACAAAGATTTCTTTTGGGATGAAAGGAATGCTCAAAATTAGATTGTGGTGACTTGCAAAAGTCTGTAAAAATAAAAATACTGAAAACCAGTTAATTCTGTAGTTAAAATGGTTCAATTTTATGTAAGGTATATGTTGATAACATTTTTAAAAAAATACTATTTTTTTTCCCTTTCCAGCTGTGTGACTACTTCTGCTAAAATACCTAATGAATAAAACCAGTAATGCAATATAGTCTGTTTTCCTGTTGGACCAATAGATAGATAGAGATCTTTTGTTTCTGTATCATTTAATGATACGAGAAAAGAATAGAAGTTGCTTTGAAATATATTTTCAGTACAACAAATATTTGTATCAGCTATTGCTGGCACCCTAAAACTCTGAGAGTTCAAATAAGGATGAATTATTGTTTCTCCTAAATCTGTGGTCTGGCTGAATAATATCTTTTATAGCCTGGGCTCAACTGGATTTACTCATGAAAACGTGGCTAATTGGCTTGTTATCTGTCTAATCCGGATGGGCCTTGGCTGAGGGACGGCTGTCCTTAAGGTGTCTCTTGTTCTTGAGACCAATAAACTGTCACACTATGTTCTCAAGGCATGGTGGATGTTTGAGAGAGCAGACACATGGGGTCCCATTGAACTGGTAACAGAATGTTAGCTGGTCGAATCCAAAGTTATTAGGCAAGGAATTGTGAGCGAGGCAGACCTCCTTACCTTATACCTTTGGATCTGACCACATAATTTCCTGTTGGAATTAATGAAAACTAAGGAGTTTAAATGCAATTAAAGACATAAAAAAGAACAACAGAATAATTTTTTTAAAAAAGCAGAAGGAGATAATAATATATAAAAGCAGAAATTAGTAAAATTCTTCAAGATGAGGGGTAGACTGGTCAATCATATGAGATTGAGTCAACTGATTAGTGTCTACAATATACTTCTTAAAAAATGCTTGGGATAATATTATGGCCCTCAAAGAAGGAGAAACTAGCTCTTTCAGCTATGACTCTTTGGCAAAAGTATGTGACTGTGGTGCTAACTAATTTGCAACTTCAAACAATTTATCTGGGTGAAATATATAGCACACTATAAGTATTATATTCAAAACTGCAGCCATAATAAGTGATATACACAATGGGTATGTCTGAGAGATACATAGAAATATCATTTTCACTAAATCTGGACTTGCTCCTCTGAGTCAAAGCTGGCCAGTAAAATTTCAAGGTACCCTTCTAACTTTCTGGCATACTGACCTCAACTTTCTGGCTATTATTTAACCATGTATCTCCTTATCTGTTATTACACATAAAATGGATGATGGCAGAAGGAAAAAAAAGTACTACTTCTACAACTGAGACTGGCAACCAATCTCCTTCAACAATAAGATTTCAAATAGAAAAGATGACATATTATGTGATTCATTCTTAAAGGATTCAATTAATTGATTAAACAGATGCTAAATGCCTCTTAGGTACCAAGCATTAATATTGGGTGGTGGGAAAAAAAAAAAATATATTGGGTGGTGGGGATATAAAACAAAACACCAAAAAAATAAAAATAAAACAAGACACCACAAATTTCATAGAATCAGAATGATACAAAACAAGTTTTCAGAGTATAACATTACTAAATAGAAGTCAATAATAATATGATAAACACAAAAGTCACATATGTTTGGAAATTTAGAAACATTCTTCTAAAAAATCTCGAGTCAACAAAAACAAAAATAAACATTAATGAAAAGGCTGAATATCAAATTTTGTAAGCTGAAATTTATGATTATAAAACTATGTATTTGAAAAGAGAATAGATGAATATTAAGAAACTTAATGTGCAATTTAAGATATAAAAAAGAACAATACAAAAATTGAAAGAAGAGAAAAAATATAAAAGCATAATTTAATAAATTAAAAAATATATAATGTAAAAGGGTCAGTAAAGTCAAAAAGTTTGCTCTTCCAAAGACTAATTAATAGACAAACTCTGATGATATAACACTCCCTCCCCACAAACCTTTGAAAACACACAAATAAAAAGTATTAGTAATAAAAAAGAAACGGAACTGCCAATCCAGACAGACTTCAAAAGATTAGAGACTAGTACGAACCATTTTAGTATAATGAATTTGAACACTGACCAAGTGAGCACATTCCAATAACAATATAACCTTTTAAAACAGACTCAAGATGAGAGAGTGCATAGTAGTAACACCATTAAAACTTGAATCATTAGTTAAAAATTCCAAAAGCATTAGGCCCAATTTTCACAGAATAAATATTTGTAATCTTATACAAATCTACACCATGAAAAACAAGGAAGGAAATAAAACAGTCCCAAATTCACTCAATTGTTCCAGTGAAAACTTGATATAAGAAGTGCTGGGGGGGTGGGAGGTTGGGGTACCAGGTGGTGGGTATTACAGAGGGCACGGTTTGCATGGAGCACTGGGTGTGGTGAAAAAATAATGAATACTGTTTTTCTGAAAATAAATAAATTGAAAAAATTTAAAAAAAAAAAAACAGGCAAAAGAAGTATACAAAGATGAATTATAGGCCAATATCACTCCTAAAGAGATGGAAACATTCAAAATGAAGTAAAAGCAAGCCAGCAAATATAGAATCATAGAAAAGATAATATCTCTGTCAACTTGGAGTTCTAGAAAGAGAAATATATAGTAAGTGAAAACAACCCAACAAAAGAAAAAAATTTCCAAAAGCTGAAAGATAAATCTTTTGATTGAAATGGCTTATCAAGGACCAAGCAGGATGAATGAAAAAAGAGCCATATTTAGACATACTATTATATGCAATCCCATAACATTTCAGAAAAGAAGAGATCTCTCAAGGGCTCCTGGGTGGCCCAGATGGTTTAGCATCCAACTTCTGATCTCAGCTCAGGTCTTGAACTCAGGGTCTTAAGTTTAAGCCCCATGTTGGGCATAGAGCCTACCTTAAAAAAAAAAAACAAACACCAAACCTTCAGAGTTAGAAAAATAAATGTTCAAAAGGAAAAAAAAAAAAAGAAAGAAAGAAAAGAAATCCATGAATAATAGATCACATTGGAGAATTGTTTTAAAGTTTTAAGGGCAATTGATCTTGAATCTGGAATTCTATAACCAACCATAATATCAGTAAGAATAGGGAAAAAAAATATTTTTCTTTTTTTCTTAAGATTTTATTTATTTGTCAGCGAGAGAGAGAGAGCACAAGCAGGAGAAGTAAGTATGAGAATAACTAAAATCAGAAACAGTTGAAAGTTTCTCTAGGGAACTGGTAAAGGACAAGATATGGAAAGAGTATTACCTCCTTTTATTTTTTTCTATCTAAATTATTTTACCACATGGCAAAGAAAACATTTCTTAGTTGATAAATTTTATAAATCTGTCACTAGATGGCAGTCTCAGCAGAAATCTAGACATGCAGGTGACAAAAAACAACACCATCATGTCTCACACTTGAACATGTGAATTCTTATGGGGTAAAACTGGTGTGGGAGCTGAAATACTGAATTACCTAAAATGTCCTTGGCAATGCCAAAGCCACTAGACCAAGGACTAGAAAAGACAACAGAAATCAGCTTTACTTTTTTTTTGTAAGACTAGAAAAGACAACAGAAATCAGCTTTACTTTTTTTTTTATAAACTCATTTATGATTACAATTTGAGATTCAACATGAAATTAAGAAAAACACACTACTCTTTTTTTATAGGGAAGGAAAAATGAAACAAGATGGGATCGGGAGGGAGGCAAACCATAAAAGAGACTCTTAATCTCAGAAAACAAACTGAGGGTTGCTGTAGGGTTGCTTGAGGGTAGGAATAGGGTGGTTGCGTTATGGACATTAGGGAGTGTATGTGCTATGGTGAGTGCTATGAAATGTGTAAGCCTGATGATTCACAGACCTGTACTCCTGGGGCAAATAATATATGTTAATAAAAATAATTTTAAAAAGTACAACTGCACTGAAAACATATAAAGATATAAAGAATATAGTTGGTAAAAATAGTAAGATCACTTTTAAAAAACTTAAGTTGTGTCTGTATCTGAGTAAAAAGCAACTCATATATGAATTCATCTGAATTTGTGACAAATCAGGGGTGCCTGGGTAGCTCAGTCATTGAGTGTCTGCCTTCAGCTCAGGTCATGTTCCCAGAGTCCTAGGATAGAGCCCTACATTGGGCTCTCTGCTAAGTGGGAAGCCTGCTTCTCCCTATCCCACTCCTTGCTTGTGTTCCCTCTCTCACTGTGTGTCTCTCTGTCAAATAAATAAATAAAATCTTAAAAAATAAATAAATTTGTGACAAATCAGTAAACCCCAATGAACAGACATAACAATGGCACCAATATTAAATTTAACAAATACTAGGGTGCCTGTGTGTTTCAGTCTTTAAGCATCTGACTTCATCTCCGGTCATCATTCCAGGGTCCTGGATCAAGCTCTGCATCACACTCCCTACTCAGTGAGGACCCTGCTTCTCCCTCTCCCTCTACCGGCCACTCCCAATGCTTGTCTCCCTCTCTCACTCTGTCGAATAAATAATATCTTTTTTAAAAATGACACAAGGGGCGCCTGGGTGACTCAGCAGGTTAAAGCCTCTGCCTTCAGCTCAGGTCATGATCCCAGCGTCCAGGGATAGAGCCACGCATCTGGCTCTCTGCTCAGCAGGGAGCCTGCTTCCTCCTCTCTCTCTTTTGCTCTCTCTCTGCCCGCCTCTCTGCCTACTTGTAATCTCTGTCAAATAAATTATAAAAAAAAAAAATTAGAAAAAAAAATTAGACAAATAATATTTTTTAAAACCCCACAGAACTGCTGAACCATAAATTTAAAAAAAAAACAATTATTTATGCATGTTACTAAAATCAGAAGAATTATTCAAGTGTTAAGTAATCCTGTAAGAGTTTAATTTGACACTATCACAAATGTTTGGTAATGCTCTAAGATCCAACTAGTTAGTAATGATTTTGCAATTATACTCACAAAAACAGAATAAAAGGCATATTTAAGTTCAGTAGCTCTTCAGAATTTCTAAGCAGTCTCCTAAAATTGATACTGATCTTCCCATTAATCTCATTAATGTATGCTAACCTCTCCCAATGACATAAAAATTTTCAATTTAGACTTCAGTTATATACATTAGTTATAAATAAATGTGTTGTTTTCATTATTCAAATGAAAAAAAGAATAAAGAATAAGAACTGCATAAGAAACTGAGAGCCTCTAATACCCCAGTCAATGTTTGTAAGCTGTAGACCAGTGTAGTCCAATAGGAATCTATGCTGGTCACACTGTAATTTTAGTATTTAGTAGCCACGTTGGGGGGAAAAAGAAAAAAATGTAAAAAGAAAAGTAAAAAGTAATTTCACTATATTTTACTTGATTCCATATAACAAAATATCATTATTCAACAAGTAATCAATTAAGTAATTATTAATGAGATATTTTACATCCATCGAAGTCTTCAAAATCTGATGTATATTTTACACTTACATCCCAGTCTCGACTAGACAACCTGCCAAGTGCTCAATAGCAACAATTACTATACTGAACAATATATCTAGATCAAGGGTCTTCAAATATTTTTGACTGAGCATCCCATCTGTAAAAATTTTGGGCATTTTACTGTATGTATTTATATATAAACTACAGCTGAACCTTAAATAACTCAGGGGTTGGAGTGCTGACCTGCACTGTCTGACACAGTAAAAAAACCATGTATAACTTTTAATTCCACAAAAACTTAACTACTTATAGCCTACTCTTGACCAGAAGATTTACTGATAACATAAACTGTCAATTAACACAATTGACAGATTTAACACAATATGTATTGTTAACACAATTGACACAATTAACACAATATGTATCACATACTGCATTCATGCAATAAAGTACTCTAGAGAAAAGAAAATGTTATAAAGAAAAACATAAGGAAGAGAAAATACATTTACAGTACTGTTCGATGTTTATCAATACTGTAAGTTTACAACTGCTTGAAAGAAGAATTATCTGTCAGTACCTACACTAATATTATTTGATTCAAAATAATGTAGATGTTATCTACATTACACTAAACATCAAAAATGAAAACATAATTTGATAAAGAAAATCCTATTTACTTACAGGTATAATGTTTCATGCACAGAAAACAAAGAAGCAGTAATACGACTGCATTGTGATAGCCTAGTGTAATCAGTAAGAATGGCTATAAAATTTTTATGGCACACAGTATTAGTCATATTTCTAACACAATACTGGAAACTTGTTACTTAAAAAAAAAAAAAACAACACTTACCTATGATGATAGGCTGACACAGTTTCTCCAATTAATGTGAGAGAGCTTACAAAATGGTAATGTAATTCTTTGAAAGTAAACTTATAAAAAAGTAAAAGACTTAAAACATTATAATTTTATACTGTATTAAAAATCACTACCTTCACGCATATATAAGGATGGGTTACCCACTTTCATACAAGATTTACACGCAATATTCTACATGATAAATACTTAGGTGATGAAGATGATAATGATGATAGAAAAACATCTCATACCATTCTTGCTGTACACTCATTAGATAATCGCATAAAGACAATTGCATACACAACAGATAAGTTCTTAAACCCTACAACATGATGAGAGGGGGCCAAGATCTTGGAGGAGTAGGGGACTCTATTTCAACCGGTCCCTTGAATTGAGTTGGATATCTACAAGACCACTCTGAATACTAAAGAAATGAGCCTGAGATGTAAGAAGATATATCAGGTACATCATGCTTAGATTGTGATCTATACTTTGGACTGCGGACATTCCCCCAGCCGTCTCTCACCAGAATGATAGGAGGAGGACCCCCAACAGAGGAAAATTCAGAGACTGTGACATCTGCCACAGAACTAATAAATAGGGATATAAGCAGGATGTCAGAAATAGACTTCAGGGTAACAGATATGCAAACAATACCTAGGTTGGAGGAAACCATAAACAGAAACTTATATACGAAAAGGGAAGAAGTGAGAGGTAATCTGGCAGAACTGAAAAAAGCACTATCGATGGGATCCAGTCTAATCTAGATAACTCTATCAGCTAAGGTAGATGAGGCAGAAGACTGAATTGGTGATCTAGAAGACAAACTGATGGAAAAGATACAAATTTGTTATGAAACAGGGAGCCGTGATTCTGTGGGCATATGAGGAGGAGGCCTGGAACAAACAGCTTAAACTCCATAAAAACAGAATTAGAGAAATAAATGATGCCATGAAACGTTCCAGTGTCAGAATGACTGGGATTCCTGAGGGGTGGAGAGAGAGAGAGAGAGAGAGAGAGAGGAGTAGAAGATACAGTTGAGTAAATCCTAGCTAAAAACATCCCTAATCTGGGTAAGGAAACAAACAGTCCTGTCGTAGAGGCAGAGGAACTCCTCCCAAGATCAATGAGAACAAACGAATGCCATGACATTTAATAGTACAATTCACAAATCTTAGATCCAAGGAAACAATTTTGAAAGCAGCAAGGGGGAAGAGCTTTCTTAAGTACAGAGGGAGGAACAGGAGAATAATGTCAGACCTGTCCACAGAGACATGGCAAGCCAGAAAAGACTGGCAAGACATATTCAGGGTACGAAATGAGAAGAACATGCAGCCAAGGATACTCTATCCAGGAAGGCTGCCATTCTGTATGGATGAAAGATAAAGAGCTTCCAGGAGTGGCAGAAAATGAAAGAATATGTGACCACCAAGCCAGCCCTGCAAGACATAATAAGGGGGGGTTCTATAAACGGAAAGAGACTCCAAGAGTGATACAGAGCAGAAACTTACAGAGACAATCTATAGAAACACAGCTGTCACGGCAACATGATGATGATAAAATCCTATCTTTCTATAAGCACTCTAGGGGTGCCTGGGTGTCTCAGTCACTAAGCGTCTGCCTTTGGCTCAGGTCAAGATCCCAGGGTCCTCAGATCGAGCCCCACATCGGGATCCCTGCTCATCGGGCAGCCTGCCCCTCCCTCTCCTACTCTCCCTGCTATGTTTCCCCCTCTCTCTGTCTCTCTCTCTCAAATAAAGCCTTAAAAAAAAAAAAATCACTCTCAACATGAATGGCCTGAACACTTGTATAAAACAGCACAGGGCTACTGATTGGATAAAAAGACAGGACACATCCATACGCTGTCTATAAAGAGACTCATTTTGAACCTAAAGATACATCCAGCCTGGAAGTGAAGGGATGGAGAACCATCTTTCATGTCAATGGACCATAAAGATAGCTGGGGTAGCAACTCTCATCTCAGACAAATTAGATTTTAGGCTAAAGACTGCAGTCAGAAATACAGAAGGACGCTGTATCATTCTTTTTTTAAAATAATTTTTAAAAAATTTTAATAAACATATAATATATTATTAGCCCCATTGGTACAAGTCTGTGAATCGCCAGGTTTACACACCTCACAGCACTCACCATAGCACATACCGTCCCCAATGTCCATAATCCCACCACCCTCTCCTTATCCCCCTCCCCACTCCGGCAACCCTCAGGTTTTTTTGTGAGATTAAGACTCTCTTATGGTTTGTCTCCTCCTGATCCCATCTTGTTTCATTTATTCTTTTCCTACACCCCAAACACCCCACGTTGCATCTCCACGTCCTCATATCAGGGAGATCATATGATAGCTGTCTTTCTTCGACTGACTTATTTCGCTAAGCATAATACCCTCTAGTTCCATCCATGTCGTGGCAAATGGCAAGATTTCATTTCTTTTGATGGCTGCATGTATTCCATTGTATATGTATACCACATCTTCTTTATCCATTCATCTGTTGATGGACATCTAGGTTCTTTCCATAGTTTAGCTATTGTGGACATCGCTGCTATAAACATTCGGGTGCACGTGCCCCTTCGGATCATTACGTTTGTATCTTTAGGGCAAATACCCAGTAGTGCAATTGCTGGGTCATAGGGTAGCTCTATCTTCAACTTTTTGAGGAACCTCCATGCTGTTTTCCAGAGGGGTTGCACCAGCTTGCATTCCCACCAACAGTGTAGGAGGGTTCCCCCTTCTCCGCATCCTCGCCAGCAACTGTTGTTTCCTGACCTGTTAATTTTAGCCATTCTGAGTGTTGTGAGGCGGTATCTCATTGTGGTTTTTGATTTGTATTTCCCTAATGCTGAGTGATGTGGAGCACTTTTTCATGTGTCTGTTGGCCATCTGGATGTCTTCGTTTCAGAAATGTCTGAAGGTTCTATCCAACAAGAAGATCTAATGATTGTAAATATCTATGTCCCCAACATGGGAGCAGCCAACTATATAACCCAACTATTAATCAAAATAAAGAGACATATTGATAAGAATACGGTAATTATAGGGAACCTTAACACTCCACTCTCAGCAATATACAGATCATCTAAGTGGAAAATCAACAAAGAAACAAAAGCTTTGAATGACACATTGGACCAGATAGATGGACCTCGTTGTTATATCCAGAACAGTCCGCCTTAAAACCACAGAATACTCATTTTTCTCCCAGCTCATATGGAGCTTTCTCCAGAAGAGACCACATACTGGGTCACAAATCAGGTCTCACCTGATACCAAACGACCGAGATGATTCCCTGCCTATTCTCAGACCACAATGCTTTGAAATTGGAACTCAATCACAAGAAAAGGTTTGGAAGAAATCCAAACACTTGGAAGCTAAAGACCATCCTGCTCAAGAATGTTTGGGTCAACCAGGAAATCAAAAAAGAACTTAAACAATTTGTGGAATCCAATGAGAATGAAAACACATTGGTCCAAACCCTATGGGATATTGCTAAGGTGGTCCTAAGGGGGAAATACATAGCCTTTCCAGCCTCAAAAAAAAGAAAAAAGAAACAGAAAAATCCCAAATACACAAACTCTCTTTACACCTTAAAGAACTGGAGGATCGACAAACAAATTAAGCCTAACCCACAGAGAAGAAGGGAAATAACTAGGATTAGAGTAGGGATCAATGAGTTAGAAACCAGAAATACAGTAGAGCAGATCAACGAAACTAGAAGCTTGTTCTTTGAACGAAATAGTAAGATGGATAAACCACTGGCCAGACTTATTCAGAGGAAAAGAGAAAGGACCCAAACTAATAAAATTATGAATGAAAAGGGAGAGATCATGACTAACACCAAGGAAATAGAAACAATCATCAGAAATTGTCATCAACAGCTATATGCCAGTAAGTTAAGCAACCTGGAAGAAATGGATGAATTCCTGGAAACCTGTAAATTTCCAAGACTGAAACAGGAAGAAACTGACAACCTGAATAGACCAATACCTAGTAATGAGATTGAAACAATGATCAAAAACAAGAAGAGTCCAGGACCTGATGGATTCCTTGGGGAATGCTCCCAAATATTCAAAGAAGAAAGAATACCTATTCTCCTGAAGCTCTTTCAAAAATAAGGAACAGAAGGAAAACTTCCAGGCTCATTCTATGAGGCCAGCATTCCCTTGATCCCCAAACCAACCAAATTCTCAAATAGGAGAATTTGAGACCAATAACCCTGTTTAATACGGATGCCAAAATTCTCAACAAGATCCTAGCTAATAGGACCCAACAGTACATTGAAAAGATTATCCACCATGACCAGGTAGGATTTATCCCTGGGTTGCAAGGGTGGTTCAACATTCACAAATCAATCAATGTGATAGAACGCATTAATAAGAGGAGAGGCAGGAACCATATGATCCTCTCAACTGATGCAGAAAAAGCATCTGACAAAATACAGCATCCTTTCCTGATTAAAACTCTTGAGAGTACAGAGATAGAACTGTCCTCGATTTCATAAAATCCATCTATGAAAAGCCCACAGCAAATATCATTTTCAATGGGAGAAGGCTAAGAACCTTTCCCTTAGGATCAGGAACACGACAAGGATGCCCACTCCCACTACTGTTTTTCAACATAGTGCTAGAAGTCCTAACAACAGCAATCAGACAACAAAAAGAAATAAAAGTTATTCAAACTGGCAAAGAAGAAGTCAAACTGTCCTCGCAAGATGGCATGATACTTTATGTTGAAAACCCACAAGACTCCACCCCCAAAATTAGTGGAACTCATGCAGCAGTTCAGTAATGTGTCAGGATACAAAATCAGTGCACAGAAATCAGTTGCTTTCTTACTCCCTAACAATTAAACTGTAGAAAGAGAAATTGGAGAATCGATTCCATTTACAATACCACCAAAAAACATAGGATGCCTTTGAATAAATCTAACCAAAGAGGTAAAGGATCTATGCTCTAGGAACTACAGAACACTCAAGAGAGAAACTGAAGAAGATACAATGAGATGGAAAAACATTCCATGCTCATGGATCGAAAAAAATAAACATTGTTAAAATGTCTACGCTGCCCAGAGCAATCTATACTTTGAACGCCATCCCCATCAAAATACCAGAGGCATTTTTCAAAGTGCTGGAACAGACCATCCTAAAACTTGTGTGGAAGCAGAAAAGACCCAAAATTGCCAAGGAAATGTTGAAAAAGAAAAAGAAAGGCTGGGAGCACCATGTTGCCTCATTTCAAGCTATATTACCAAGCTATGATCACCAAGACAGCAAGATACCAGCACAGAAACAGACATATAGACCAATAGAACAGAATGGAGAGCTTAGATATGGACCCACAACTCTACGGCCAAATAATCCTCGATGAAGCACGAAAAAATATCCAATGCAAAAAAGACAGTCTCTTCAATAAATGCTCCTGGGAAAACTGGATTGCTATATACAGAAGAATGAACTCAACCATTCTCTTACACCATACACAAGATATACCCTAAATGGATGAAAGACCTCAATGTGAGACAGGAACCCATCAAAATCCTAGAGGAGAACATAGGCAATAACCTCTTTGACATCAGCCACAGCAACTTCTTTCAAGACATGTCTGCAAAGGCAAGGGAAACAAAAGCAAAAATAAACTTTCGGGGCTTCGTCAAGTTCAAAAGCTTCTGCACAGCAAAGGAAACAGTCAACAAGACAAAGAGGCAACCCATAGAATGGGAGAAGATATTTGCAAATGACACTACAGAAAAAGGGCTGATATCCAAGATCTATAAAGAACTTCTCAAATGCAACACCCAAAAAACAAATAAGTCAAAATATGGGCAGAAGACATGAACAGAAACTTCTCCAAGGAAGACATATAAATGCCCAATAGACACATGAAAAAATGTTCATCCTCATTAGCCATCAGGGAGATTCAAATCAAAACCACATTGAGATACCATATTACACCAGTGAGAATGGCAAAAATTGGCAAGGCAGGAAACAGCATGTGTTGGAGAGGATGTGGAGAAAGGGGAACCCTCCTACACTGTTGGTGGGAAGGTAAGTTGGTGCAGCCACTTTGGAAAACAGTGTGGAAAAAAATTAAAATTTCTCCCCAAATTAAAAATAGGGCTACCCTATGACCCTTGAATTGCACTACTGTGTATTTAACCCAAAGATACAGATATAGTAAAAATGAAGGGTCATATGCACGCCACTGATCATAGCAGCCATGTCCACAATAACTAAAATGTGGATAGAACTGAGATGCCCTTCTGCAAACTAATGAATAAAGAAGACATGGTCCATATATAAAATGCAATATTACCTAGCCATCAGAAAAGATGAATACCCACCTTTTACATTGACATGGAACTGGAGGGGATTATGCTAAGTCAAATAAGTAAAGAAGAGAAATACAATTATCTCAGGATTTCCCTTTGTAGGGAATGGCATGGGGGTCATTAGGAGTAGGAAGGTGAAAATGAAGGGGGTTGAAATCAGATGGGCAGACAAACCATTAGAGAGTATGGACTTTGAGATACAAATTGAGGTTTTAAGAGGGGAGGGTGCTGAATGGATCAGTTGGCCCAGTGTCGGTATTAAGGAGGGCTCATATTGCATGGAGCACTGGTTATTATACACAAGCAATTAATCATGGAATATTACATTAAAAACTAATGATGTGGGGCACCTGGGTGGCTCAGTGGGTTAAGCCTCTGCCTTCAGCTCAGGTCATGATCCCAGAGTCCTGGGATCGAGCCCCCCATCGGGCTCTCTGCTCAGCAGGGAGCCTGCTTCCTCCTCTCTCTGCCTGCCTCTGCCTGCTTGTGATTTCTCTCTGTCAAATAAATAAATAAAATCTCAAAAAAAACCCAAACACTAATGATGTGTCATATGGTGACTAACGTAATAATAATTTTTTAAAAGGATGTGCTATATTCCATTTCCACGTTCAAAAGACCCTGCTGATGGCAACACATGGCCTTTCATTGGCAAAGGACTAAGGATGCACAGAGTGGGGGATAACCTGGTTGCTGTTTCGTCATGGTTGCTTAGCCTTGAGTCTGCACAATATGTAGGTGGGATATGATATTTATGGGATAATGGGCATTTGTTAGAGTACAGCAAAGGAAACAGTCAACAAGACAAAGAGGCAACCCACAGAATGGGTGAAGATATTTGCAAATGACACTACAGAAAAAGGGCTGATATCCAAGATCTATAAAGAATTTCTAGGGGCGCCTGGGTGGCTCAGCGGGTTAAAGCCTCTGCCTTCGGCTCAGGTCATGGTCCCGGGGGTCTGGGATCGAGCCCCACATCAGGCTCTCTGCTCGGTGGGGAGCCTGCTTCCTCCTCTCTCTCTGCCTGCTTCTCTGCCTACTTGTGACCTCTGTCTGTCAAATAAATAAATAAAATCTTAAAAAAAAAAAAGAATTTCTCAAATGCAATACCCAAAAAACAAATAATCAAGTCAAAAAATGGGCAGAAGACATGAACAGACACTTCTCCAAGGAAGACATATAAATGCCCAATAGACACATGAAAAAATGTTCATCCTCATTAGCCATCAGGGAGATTCAAATCAAAACCACATTGAGATACCACATTACACCAGTTAGAATGGCAAAAATTGGCAAGGCAAGAAACAGCATGTGTTGGAGAGGATGTGGAGAAAGGGGAACCCTCCTACACTGTTGGTGGGAAGGTAAGTTGGTGCAGCCACTTTGGAAAACAGTGTGGAAAAAAATTAAAATTTCTCCCAAAATTAAAAATAGGGCTACCCTATGACCCTGCAATTGCACTACTGTGTATTTACCCCAAAGATACAAATGTAGTGAAAAGAAGGGCCATATGCACGCCACTGATCATAGCAGCCAAGTTCATAATAGCTAAAATGTGGACAGAGCCAAGATACCCTTCATCAGATGAATGGATGAAGAAGATGTGGTCCATACAGAAAATGCAGTATTGCCCAACCATTAGAAAGGATGAATACCCAGCTTTTGCATCAACATGAGACTGAAGGAGATTATGCTTAGTGAAATAAGTCAAGCAGAGAAGATCAATTATATGGTTTCACTTACTTGTGGAGCATAAGGAATAGCATGGAGGACTTTAGCAGAAAGAAAGCAAAAGTGAAGAGGGTAAATCAGAGGGATAGAGGAACCATGAGAGACTATACATTCAACGAAACAAAGTAAGGGTTTCAGAGGGGAGGGGAATGGGGGGATGGGTTGGTCTGCTGGTGGGTATTAAGGAGGGCACATGTTGCATGGAGCTCTGGGTATTATATGCAAACAAGCGATCTTGGAACATGACATCAAAACAAAACAAAAATAAAACCAAAAACAAAAAAGTATACAACATGATGATTATTTACTATCCATTAGGTGGAAGTCGTTCATCATAAAGGTCTTCACACTTGGCTTCATGTTGAATAGGATGAGGAGAGGGAGAAAGATGAGGGGTTGTCCATGTTGTCTCAGGAAATGCAGAGTTGGAAGTAATGGAAGAGGTGGAAGAGGCAGACACATTCAGTACAACTCTGACGTTATAATTTCTGTCTTTTTTGCTTTTACAGCTCCAAAAATGTTACTATACAATACCGATCCTTCTGGTCTTTCCTCCACATTTGCTTTAGTTTCATTGCTCATATGAAGGTCCATGTCCTTAAAGGATTCAAAAGTAATCTTAAATAACCAGAATCTTCCTGCCAGATTGTTTAATGTCAGTTTGTTTTCTGGCACTTCTCCTCTATCTTGTTCCTCATCATCTGGCACTGGTTTGGAAGCACTCATCTTCATCAAGTCATCTTTTGTTAATTTCCTGGTGTGATGTCTATTACCTCTTGGGTTTCTCTGAGATCTACATCTTGAATCGCTTTACCTCTGGCCTTTTTTCCCATACCCACAATCTCTTTCATGATTTCCTTGATTGGTTCTATCATAAATCCTCTGAAGTTATGTGCAACATGTGGACGATTTTTTTTCAAGAGTAATTTATGGTTTCAGGCTTAATGGCTTTCATGGATTTCTCTATACCAATAATGACATCTTCAATGGTATACTTCTTCCAGTCTTTCAAGATGTTCTATCAGAGTTCCTTCCATGATGCTGATAATCCTTTAGATAAAGTATTATGTATAATGGGCTTTAAAGGTCATTATGATCTCCTCATCTTGAGGCTAAATTAGAGATGTCATTTTCAGGGGCAAATAGACTACTTCAACACCTTCAGTAGATGAATTCATGTGCTCCTGAGTGGCCGGGGCATTGCTTAATTCTGAAAATACTTTAAAAGGTAGTCCCCTACTGACAAGGTATTTCCTGACATCGGGGACAAAGCAGTGATGGAACCAATCCAGAATAAGAGTTATTATCCAGGCCTTCTTGGTGTACAACGAAAAGACTGGCAGCTGGTTTATCTTTTTCTTCAAGGCTTAGGGGTTGGCAGCTTTATAGATAAGGGCAGTCCTAATCACAAAATGAATTGCATTTGGACAGAATGGTAGAATTAGCCCTATCTCACCCTGCCTTAAATCCTGGTCCCCACTTCTCTTCCTTGCTAATAAATGTCCTCTGCGACATCTTTTTCCAGAATAGTGCACTTTTGTCTTCATTAAAAGCCTGATCAGACAGATATCATTTCTCCTCAAATGATTTCCTTAATGGTATATAGGAACTTGTCTGATGCCTCTTAGTTGGAAGAAGCTGCTTCTCCTGTTATCTTCACATTTCTAAGGCCAAACCCCTTTCTAAAATTATCAAACCATCGTTTGCTGATATTAAATTCTCTAGCTTTAGATCCTTCATCTTCCCTTTAAGTTGTCATATAATGACTTTGCTTTTTCTCGAATCATATTAGTCTTTAAATATGTCTTTATTATAGCAATCCTAAAACCACATAAAAGCTGTACTTTCAATATGAAATAAAAAGGTATGTCACAAAGAGCACAAGACTTTCATGCATGGTGGCAGAGATGCACTGACAGCTTCACTAATTTTTTTTAACCTATTTTTATAATGGTTCTTATGCTGGATTATCTTGAAATGGCAGGGAACCATGGCTACAGACCTCAATCTACACTACATATCAAGCAATTTGTCTTGTAGTGTCTTGCAATGTCATGACTTTTCTGTATCTTGGGGAAATTTGCAGAATCACTAGTGGCATTTTGTATGGGCCCTAGGTGTTAACTCAAGTTTGATGATATAGTACTAAACACAATTAAAAATCTGAACCAGGGCACATGTGTGGCTCAGTCATTAAGTGTCTGCCTTTGGCTCAGGTCATGATACCAGGGTTCTGGGATTAAGCCCCTCATTGGGCTCCCTGCTTGGTGGGAAGCCTGCTTCTCCCTCTCCCACTTGTGTTACCTCTGTTGCTGTGTCTCTGTCAAATACATAAAATCATTAAAAATAAAAAAATGTGAACCAAGAGACCAAGTTTTACTGTGATAAGCATTTTATTGGAGATAAACTGCTCTCCAGATGATCAGCAACACATGGTGTTTTATGGACACTCACAATATTTGAGGTCACTGCAATAGCAATGAGGTGGTGATGAAATTATTATAGCAGTACAGTATGTACTACAATTATTTGCAATTATGATTTAATACTGCAATTAACATCTGTCTACAGCCTATTAAGTATTTCTGTATATAAGTTTGATAAGTTTTATAATAGATTTGTGTATATTTTATGGTAGTAAATGATAAATGTACATATTTTATGCACTCATGAAACACCTAACTTTTTCTTAAAGTTCTTCAATATTTCTAGGCTACACAGTTTTTAACTTTTTCCAACTGTCACAAATCTCAAAAAAAAAAAAAAAGTCCAATATACTCATTGAAAAAAAGCTGTATGTAAGTGAACACGCACAGTTCAAACTCCTATTGTTTATGGGACAACTGTATATGCATATACTATTATCATCAGATAATATTTCAGGATATGAAATGTAATTAAGGTAAGATATTCTACATTAAATGGGAATTTGAAGCACATGAAAGCTTCTTAAAAGCTAGATTCCTGAATTCCATTCCTGGAGATTCTGATTCAATATGATTTAGATGAAGGCCAGAAATAAGCATTTTAAACAAACTTTCTAGATAATTCTGATGTGGGTAGTATAAGACCATAGTTGCAAAAACACTGCTACAGACCTTATTTCTCAAATTGTAATCCATAAACACTCACAAACTTGCAAACAAATGGAAGTGCCCTAATCTTTCCTCTAAGCAGAGTTCATTTCTAGCATAGGGGAAGAAAAAAAAAAAAAACCAAACAAGATAAAAAGAAAAAAGGATAGGTGTTATAAAACAAATCAACTATAGAATTATGCTTCTTTTAGCGGTCTTCAGAAGTACACGACGAAAATGTGAGTGCCACAAAGTTTTTAATATCAACTTACAGTTCTGCTGTTTTTTAAATTCACAACTTCTAGAAAAAAAAATACTATGAGTACAAATTAGTACAAATGACCTTGATACCAAAGTAACACATAAGGAATTCTGATCCAAATCCAACTAACTTAGAAAATCAGCCAAGTGATAGCCCAGAAGTATAAAAATTTTATTTTTAGGACAACTGTTTCTGCTTGCCTGGCTTGCTGGAATCTAAACCAAAGCTACCTTGCACCATTAGCAGTAATAGTATCATGGGGACGGTAAGTCAGAGGATCAAAATGATGAAGTCTTAGAACATGTTCAGTCCATCTCAAATTCATTCAATTGTGCAGTTAATCATCAGATTTTTTACATAGATGAAATATAAATAGATAAAATTTAGAATTTTACTGAGATATGTTAAACGTCAATTTATTTTGTTCCTGCTATTGAAATATAGTATACATTAACATTATTATTTAAAAAGTATACATTGACAGGGTGTATTACCCTCTTAAAAAAAAATAAAAGACACTGAAACCATCTTCTCCACCTCTCCCAAATTAATATATTTTCCTTCTTTTTTGTACCAATAAAACTATGGCCACCACTTTTGTGCTAGCCCTTTCTATTTCTGCAAATGCAAAAAATAGAGCTACTATGTCTGATTTTACTGTCAGAATAGTGTCAAAACCAACCCCCGCCAAGGAATCCCTTTTGAAAAAACTCAAGATCTATAAAAAGTATACTGAATATGTTTGGGTTATTTTATTTAGATTTAATGAAGAAAAAATTATTTCTGAAGTAATCTAGTTTAATTCTCCATTTTAAAATAAAAAACCTAAGTGCCCTGCCCAAGGTCATCCCAGATAACACTGCATCCAGGCATAGAAGTCGTATCTCTTGGCTTCTATTCCAGTATTCCACTTCAACATGGTGCTTTTGTCATCTGGTTAGATAAAAATGCAAAACAGATATCATATTCAACAAATAATACTGAGGGGGGGCACCTGTGTGGCTCAGTAGGTTAAAGCCTCTGCCTTCAGCTCAGGTCATGATCCCAGGGTCCTGAGATCGAGCCCCACATCGTGCTCTCTGCTCAGCAGGGAGCCTGCTTCCTCCTCTCTCTCTCTGCCTGCCTCTCTGCCTACTTGTGATGTCTGTCAAATAAATAAATAAATAAAATCTTTAAAAAAAAAAAAAAAAGAAAGAATACTGGGCATATTTTTAACCTACTATTAACAATCTATAACAGAATGAACAAAGTAATTGGATTAAATGTTAATGATCACTAATATCATAGAAAGTAATTGCCAAATTTTGCCTCCAAAGAGATACTGCTATACAGTGAAAAGGCAGGCATACAGACTCAGGACACATAAACAAAGGGGGAAAAAAGAGAAAAATAGCAGGACTGATATAAAAAAGTGTCATATTTGTTTAATATTCAAAATCTTTTCTGATGATGCTTCATACAGCAACGAAGCAGAAGTCATGAGAAAATACAGAATTGAATATTAGTTTCATTGACTATAAATGCTATTTCAACATGGGAGTGTTGATTGATTAATCAATAAAATTAGTTAAAGTGAGGAATCATAAAAACAATACATTAGAAAATTTATTTTACCTTAAGACATATAAATGAGTATCTATTCACCAATCTTTTGATATGGAACTAAGGCTTTTCTCTGAGTTTGGGTCTTCTGACTGGAGCTATCATCAGGTTTCTTTCATTAGCACACTACTACAGATAACTAAATAGCTATCTATAAGTTCTTAAGAAATAATCATTAGAAGAGATTTTGCCCCATATATAATCAAGTCATACCTAATTTAAAAACAATTTTTAGTGACTCAACTTTATAATCTTTCTGAAGTTTAGTCTCTCTATATAAATGAATTTGTTCAAGAATTTTTAACACTTAATTCTGTAATTATAATAAAAAGCTCTATTGGCAAAACTGACTTTGAGTATATACAATTGATTCTTGTAAGTATAAATGTCAATGACTGGGAACAGAGTACTAGAGTACTAGAGAGTAACCTAGTACTCCAGAGGCAGAGGTTTAGTATACAGTTGATCTTTGAACAACATTGAGGGTTTTTATAGTGCAATATTATAAATGTATTTTCTCTTCCTTATTTCCTCCCCCCCCCCATTTGTATATTTTATTTCTATAAGACAGCAAGGGATGAGGGTGGCATCAAGCCACCAGGGATACTAAGGGATCTTCTTCTGGCAGGAAGTACAGGCTGGTTTCCAGGCAAATCTTCATGGCTGCCAAGTGAAAGATTTTAGGAGATGGTGTTAGTGGGCTTGGGTGGGGAGGTACACTTGTAGAGCTAGAGGTAGTAGGGCATGTCCTTCTCTATTACCAGGGGCTCTTTCATGAGACCACACTGCTTAACCACAGAGCTACTCTTATCAATGAAGAACTTGGTGGCATTTCCCAAGATTCTTCTTCCTTGGGCTAGACTTTCATCCACTTGCACAGCAGGTGGTCATTGTCTCCATTCTCACAGATGTTGTACATATAAAGTTTGAAGTTATACCCACAGCAAATTCATAGTCTCTGCAGTAATCCCTGGTTTTTGCCCCCTCAACTACTTGCAAGGAAAGGCCAGGGTCCATAAATATCACTTAGAATACAGGGCATGCAGGTCAACTAAATGAGTATAGTTTACATCTGTTTGCCTCATTTTGAGGCCACATTGATGATACATACAAAGTCCCAGTGCTTGTCCAGGTTAATTATGCTGTCATTAAGGTCCCTGACAACTCATGCATGGAATGAGCATAGTGCCAGACTTCCCAGGATGTGCACACAATACCAGCTAAGCTGGTGATGGGTAGGGCTTTACATAGCAGCATGGGCTTCCTTTCTTACTAACATTTTTTGTAGCTTACTTCATTGTAAGAATAAGTATATAACATATAACATACAAAATATGTATTAGTTAACTATTTATGTTATCATTAAGACATCCGGTCAACTGTAGGCTATTAGTACGTTTGGGGGGAGTCAAAAGTTATATGCAGATTTTCAACTACATGGGGTCAATGCTCCTAACTTCTATGTTGTTCAAGGGTCTACTATATTAGGGACAAATGTCAGTGTGTTTTACAGAAAGACTGAGAAGATAGGGTTAGTTAATTAGTTAATTAGTTAGTTAATTAGTTAAGGGTATGCTAGTTAATTGGTTAAGGGTAAGTCAGTTAAATGTGAATGAATTATATGTTGTATTCTTTAATTTTGGCATTTATCTTATTTCATCCATTTTATTATCATGTCTTTCTACCGTATAAAGTTTTTAAGATCAGGAATGATTTTTTCCTTACTCCAAAGCCTATAAGCCTGGTTACAGAAGGCACTTTACTTAATGCTTTTTCAACTGTGAAAGAAGTGAGATCCCTCAATAACTCATCAAATTGTCTAAATGTCTCATAAATTTTCCTTTAAAAAAGGGCGATAAGAATATCCATATCTTGTTATATAAAATACAGGTGTCCTGATAGAGAGAAATTCCTGAAGTCAGAAATATTGGGGACTACATTCTGAGTAGTGGATACGCTGAAGTACAGTGAAGATATGATACCGAGAAAAATGGTCCTTAGAAAAGATGGCAACTATGGCACGGCACGACAAATGTTCTTAGTCAAGGTCACCAAATTCCAAACTCCTCATTTCACTTAAGTTTTACCATATTAGAATTTAAAAATTCATCAGTAATACATTACATCTGACATATCTAAAATAATCTTTAGAGCTAAATGATAGTTTACTTCAAGTAAACTATCAATTTTATCAATTCTATATCTAAAGTAATTTAGGAAAAAAGATGATGATTAATGTGGCCTCTTAGGAACTGGATACAAAACTACATAGGGAAAAAGAGTGTAATGTATATACTAATATAAGATATTTATTTACTGATAGAAGATAATTTTAAAGGATTATGGACTTCTGTTTTCCAGGATGGTAGTTAAAATGCTTGGAAGTTGTTCATCTAATGTTAAAATTTTAATTCACTACCCTCAATAAATAATGTGGTATTTAAAGTCTTAAAAGAAAAAAACTGATGGCTTCATTTATGAAAATATGAATTATCTCCCTTTAACCTGTTAGTCTGATTACTTGTGTAATTTCTCTTATTATTTTAAATGCATTCTAAAAAACCCTTTAGAAATTTCATATATAAATGCATTAATGTACACTTATTATTAACACAGTTCCAAATTCTTAAAAGTTCTATCTTAAAGAATAAATGAAAAAATATTAAAAGAAAACAAATATGAGTTCCCTTTGCACATCTGAACATAGTATTTTTTAAAATGTACTATAAATGCCTGTCTCATATATGTTAACCTCTTCTAGAGAAGAAGCTCTGCCTTATCTTATTTATTATCATATTTCCAGTTCCAGGTCAAGAGTGGGTATCCATTAAATTTCCATAGAATGAATAAATTAATAAATTAATATTTCATTTGGGATCAATTTCTTCTTATGATGTTCTAATTATACCTTCTACAAACTTTATCTCCACCAAAGGTACAAATAACAATGACCAAAAAAAAACCACCTTGATGTTTAAATGTGTATTTTCCACATTTTAGAAGTTATGTACCAATGGTGGAGCTATCACAGCCTCAATATGGCTTAAAAATTCAATTAGTGATTCTGGTTCCAGTGGGATGGAATAAAGACCAGCTTCAGAGAGCAGTTTCAAGACGTCAGTGTAGGAAAATCCTGAATTTACTTCCTTCCACTAGACACATCAAATATATAGTTATATGGATCAATTCCCTCTCAAAATGTCCTGAAAAATAGCTGAAGGGCTCCTCTACAATCTAGGATAAGGGACCACATTGAGACCACTAGGAGAGGCAGAGATGTGGTCTTGCATGCCTCATACTCCCCCACTTACAAGCAGTGACCCACAATTGGGAGACATCTCAATAGTATAGAATCTGCCCTCCTAAAAGAAAAATTTGTACCCCACATTAGGAAATCCAGTCCTCAAGATCTATTCCAGAGTGATAAGTCCCCAAAACATCTGACTCCGAAAACCAACAGGGCTTATACTCAGGAAGACCCAAAAGACTGTAGAGAACAGAAAGTCCACTCTTGACGCGCTTATGCACAAACTCACCCTTGGACCCAACACAAAAGCAGCAGTTTGAAAAGCACCTAGATCATATGTGAAGGAGACTCATGAATAATCTTAAAACATCTGCCAAAGATGCAGGCAAGAGTCTAGTAGGACTTCTTCTGTGGAAGAAGGCATTGACAAGTGTCATTTTTGGATGCTTATTTCACCTTGCTAGCACAGATGCTGGTGGGTGCCATTTTTGTGCTTACTCTACCTTGCTAGTACAGACAGGCTTGCCTTATATCCATGTTCTCCTGCAGTGCCACTGAAGCTGGCAGGAGTGTACAGTCTACAAAGGGGATGCCTCTTGAACACACCTGGCTATGGTAGCCAAGGGCGCCTGTGCTGCTGGGTCCCACAGAAATGAAATAATTGGAGAGACAGTTATTAGTAGGCTACCAATCCCAAGGCATGGCATAGCCAGCAGACTGAAACTCATCCTCAGTCTTTCTGTGAAAAATGCCTAGTTATTCTAGAACTTCAGCCTTATGGTTTACCATACATCTAGAGGCTATGCTTCAGGTTTACCACACATCTAAGAGGCTGTGGAGGAGCTCTCAGGGAACATAAGCTGGAGGATGTCAAAGTTTGTACTCTCCCACGGCAACATTATAGCTTACCACATCTCCTAAAAAGAAGCTACACACTTATCTTGAGCCCTATTTTTTGTGACTGTCACCAAGAAGACAACTCCAAATCACCTTGTCCAGAGATCAGCAGGGGTTATGACTGCAGTCTACCATGACTGCATGTATTTCTTTCTTTAAAAGCTGCTACCTTAAAATCAGCCTGAAACTGGTGCTGACTGAGATCCTTCCCTTTGGAGTACTGACAGGACTTGGCACAATCTTAACAACTGGGACCTATCAAGAATAAATCAGGCAGCTTACACAATCGCAAAGTTTGAAATACAACCAAAACTAGGGCAAGGTTGAACTATAAAGTTCATCACCTACACAAGGAGATTCCTTCAAAACTGAGAGAAGTAGCTATTTTATTTAATACATGGAAATAAATACAAAAGAAAAGCAAAATGAGGAAACAGAGGAGTATGTTCTAACTGAAGGAATAAGATAACCGCCCCTTGCAAAAAAATCTTAATGAATCAGAGATAAGTAATTTATTTACATGATAAGGTATTCAAAATTATAGTCATAAAGATACTCAGTGAGCTTGGGGGAAAATGAATGAACACAGTGAAAATATCAACAAAGAGATGGGAAACAGGAAAATAACAAACAGAAGTTACAGAACAGAAAGGTAAAATAACTGAACTGAAAAATAACTACAAAGATTCAAAAACAGATTGATGAAAGGCACAAAAACTTACCCAAAAAATAATTGTTGAAAAGCTCCCCAACCTGACAAAGGAATGAGACAACTAGACTCAGGAAGCACAGAGAGTTCCAAATAAAATGAACTTAAAGAGATTCACAGCAAGACATGTTATAATTAAAATGTCAAAAACCAAAGATAAAGTCCACTCTCACCATCGTTATTTAACATAGTAGTGGAAGTCCTAGTCACAGCCGACAGCAAAAAAGAAATAAAAGGCATCCAAATTGGCAAGGAAGAAGTCAAACCTTCAATATTTGCAGATGACATGACAGTATATATAGATAACCCCAAAGAATCAACCGAAAAAACTGTTATAACCGATAAATGAATTCAGTAGAGTCACAAGATACAAATCAGCATACATAAATCTGTTGCATTTTTATATACCAAAAATGCAGCAGCAGAAAGAGAAATGAAGTAATCAATTCCATTTACAATTGCATCAAAAATAATAAGATTCCTAGGAATAAACCTAACCAAAGAGGTGAAAGACCTATACTTTGAAATATATAAAATACTGAATGAAATATATATAAAAATATACAAAATACTGAAAGGAAAGAAACTCAGGAAGACAGAAATGGAAAAACATTCCATGTTCATGGATTGGACAAACAAATATTGTTAAAATGTCTATACTACCCAAAGTAATCTATACATTCAATGCAATCCCTATCAAAATAACACCACCAGCATTTTCCAGAGATGGAGCAAACAATTCTGAAATCAGTATGTACCCAGAAAAGACTCTGAATAGACAAAGGAATGTTGAAAAAAAAAAAAAAAAAACAGGCAGCAACTTCTTGGACATTGGCTACAGCAATTTCTTGCTAGATATGTCTCCATAAGCAAGGGAAACAAAAGTAAGAATGAACTATTGGTCCTTCATCTGGATAAAAAGCTTTTGTACAGCAAAGGAAACAATCAACACAACTAAAGGCAACCTATGGAATGGCAGAAGATATCTGCAAATAATATATCAGATAAAGGGCTAGTATCCAAAATCTATAAAGAATTTATCAAACTCAATACCCCCAAAACAAAAAATCTAGTCAAGAAATGGGCAGAAGACCTGAACAGACATTTAATCTAAGGTATTTGGACATGTACCATAGGGACAAAGCTCCTTTACCTAACAAGATTTTATACAAATGTCAAGTATGACTCGGTATCAAAATCCCTCCAAAGGAAGTCTTTCTAAAAAGTTGTTGATTGCTATATCAAATCTCCAAATAGAATCTTCAACTAAAACATGGCTCAAATATGTGACTGCTTTTCCAGATGGAACCAATCTACACACCCTAATCTAGAGGGCCAGAGGTTTTGCGAATTTGTCTATAATAAAACTTGAAAATGTTTTGTCAACTACAATTTCAAATGTTGGAGAATTCTGAAATTTTAGTCAATTAATCAATATATAAGAACTGACTGTATGTCTGGCATTAGTCCATATTTCCTGTATAAGAAAATTTATGAACATTCTTTCAAGGTATAAAAAAAATTACAAAGTGTATTAGATAATTGTTTACTCTAAGCACTGGATTTATAAGTAGATAGTTGTACACATAGTATGATTAATGGCTACTATGAAGATTTCACAAGCATGCACGTGCACACAAACACACCCCTCCCCACCAAAAACAGTATGAATTCATTTCTTGTTTAATCTACAGATAGTATCAGAAGAACACATTTCATACCACCAGTCACTTAAATCTTTAGTGAATTGGCTGATTAGACCCTCTTTTCCTGAGAAAAGATTTAATTAGAGACAGAGGGAGAGATCATGAAGGCAGTAAGGATAGGAGGGAATAGATATGGAAGAAAGTAAAAAATAATAAAATTAAACATTGTGTAAAACAATAACTCAGAGTAGGCCTTCATTAGATTCTTAGTTTACTGGAAACAATTTTATAATCAAGTTACATATTGATGGCTACGGAACAGATATAGCTGCATCCAATATCATCAACCTATTATAATTGTAAGTCATATTTTTATTGAGATAGCTAAAAGATGAATAAGGAGAAAGCTTAGAACCTTTTAGAAGAAAGGATGAGAAACAATAGTGTAAATAACAGGCAGAATTCCAAGAGTAAGAATAAAGTATAGCTGTTTCATATATAGTAACAATATGGCTCAAGTTTATTCTTTACTAATAACAATGTATTTATTGACTTGGCAAACATTAAATTCTAAAATTTTTTACTTTTGACAAGGTAATACAAGAAAAATACAAACAGAAAAAGGAGTCAAGACTTTGTTAGCTATTTTTAATTAAAAATCTTTTATATAGAAGGGTGAGTAAGCTCTCCTGGATGCCCTGTGAAAGGGAATTAGAAACAGCAACAAGACAAATTTGGGCTCAATATAAGAGACGTTATTGAATACACTAGAGTCATTTTTTTTTTTTCAAAAGAGTAAAGAAATGCAATATATTATCTTGAAAAGCACTGAATTTTGTCTTTCTAAGCGTTTGCTTGGGAACAGAACACTGCCAGTGTTTAAATTGATAGTGGTCTTGCTAGGGCTTTGAAGGGAAATAGAGATTAAAAATCAACCAGAAGTATAAACTAGAGCAATAAAAAACAAAAACAAAAAAAAAACCCAAACAAACAAAAATGTTCTCTACATAAGAGGAATTTGTCCATGGCCCCACAGATCAAGAGAGAAAGGCAAGTTCTCCCACTATGTTCACAAGAAGCAAACAACTGAAGCAATGCATGGTTCCCTGTATCAGTCAGAATACTTGCTTGTGAACAAAACTAAAGAAATAGAAGATTAGGAAAAACAAATAGAGGCCAGAAAATCAAGCTTAGAATATACAAGGAAACAAAATCAACTCCAAAAGGAGCAGGAAAAATAACCATGTTTTAGGGGAACAGCATGGCTTGAATTATATCACATGTATCTCCATCCTCAGGCCATGGTGATTGATCTCTTATCATTGCTTCCTAAAATGAATCAGAACACTAAAAAGTATAACACACACACACACACACACACACACACACTAAATTCCTACAATAACTATTATATAGACTCAAGGGCATATTCAATTCTGTTTAAAAGAGATAGAATCCACAATGCAATGGCCTTCAAAACAAACTGCACAAATTTGTCTAGTGTTTCCACTAATTCTCATTTATGTACTTCATTTCCTTGTGCCTTTCCTATTCATTGGAAAATAATTTGTGGTATCTAGTATATTCATCAGAGAATTTATATTTCTATTCTTTCAGGTGCTCAGAAGCACTTTTAGTCATGGTCTACTTTTTAAAAATTCACACATTTAAAATTTTTGTACGTGATACTTGAATTTGAATTATAAATTTATTCTAAAATCAGTGTATAGCTACTTCTCAGAGAATTTTCTCTAACCCCTGTTTCGTGCAAGTCTAATACTTTTTTTCCCCCAATTTATAGTCCTCCATGAATGGGAGGGAGTGAGTAGTATATTGTGTGAGCAATAGGCAGAGGGAGTTCAAGGATGACTAAGCCCTCTCTAAATATTTAACAGTTTAATAGAATGCCATCCAAAAAGGAAATATAAAGTAAGTATTCATTAAAACATGTACTCTAATTGAAAACATTAAGTAATTTCCTGGAGTTACAAAAATAATATTAAAATCATTTCATTAGGAGGGGCACTTAGGTGGCTCAGTGGGTTAAGCAACTGCCTTAAGCTTAGGTCATGATCTCAGGGTCCTGGGATGGAGCCCCACATAGATCCCTGGTGGAGCAAGGAGGCAGCTTCTCCTTCTCCCTCTGCCTGCCATTCCTCCTGCTTGGGCTCACTCTCTGTCAAATAAATAAATAAAATCTTTTAAATTTTTTTTTTTTTAAATTAAAAATTTTAAAAAATGATTTCATTAGAAGATAGGGAACAAACTTTCCTCAACATTTCTAACAGAAGATTCTTATTAAGTCAAGGTAATGATCTTAAACATAAATCTACCTAACAGAGCCCTATACTTAAGGAGCCAAATACATTTATTGTGGGAATAAATATATCAACTAGAGTTTTTATTTATGTTTCTTTAGTTAGATTAATAATTATTTTTAATAAAATAGTTTCAGCCAGATAATAGAGGGTCTTTTCTATAAGAGGGTTTAAAACTTTATTCCATTTTTTCTTTTTTATTAGTGAGGACAATGGCATGTTTTGCAAGTAAGCTTTCTATATCAATCTATTCCTATTCAAAAACAGACATGCTATACAAAATTCAAGAGTCAACACTGCAAAGGTTTTCAAGTATTTCCATTTTTCAGATTTTAGTCTGAAATACTTATGGGTATTTAGCAGAGCAGATGGCTCAAAAGGCTAAATATTTGTAGCTTAGCACTTTAAATAGAAACTATACCCTTTATAATAGAATAACTATAATAAAATGACTTCTGCGACAACAGACTGTTCTTATGTAACTATTTTGGGGTAGGAAGAAAATCTGTTTTATTTTAACAGTTTAAAATAAAACAGAAAGTTTCAAATTAACAGTGCTTTAATTTCTAACTTGAATTTTATGCTACTCTTTTGGGATAAAATTCAAGAATGAATATAAAATAGCTAACAACTGGCTTCCTCTCACCACTACTATGTCAGTATAACTTTTCAGACAAATTTCACCATTTTAAATATTCCTTGGAAAATCAGGAATTACTTGGCCATGGCCAGAGCATAGAGTTCTAATTCCATCTCTGCATTAAGTAACAGCAAATTCACATAAAGAGTTCTAAAGTTTGTAACATGTTTCTGACTCCCATTAGCACAGATCCCAGGAAATCTAATGAGTTGTCTTTTTATACAATGACAGATCAAGATATTCACTTAATGCCACACTGAGGATAGTCTATCTAATTATATTGAATAAAAATATGTTTTCAAAAACTTATTTAAACATATGGCTGGGATAGTTGGAAACTAAAGAATTTTTAAAGAATATAAGAAAAAAGGAGGCATAAATCCAGAGAGTTAAGAGTTCTGGGGCTAGTATTTGCTGAACCCTGATGGCATCTGCTGGTGTGAGTGTAGCCTACAGTTAGGCATTCAGAGTCCTTTTTTTTTTAAAGATTTTATTTATCTACTTGAGAGAGAAAAAGAGAGCGGAAGAGCATAAGCAGGGGAAGCAGCAGGAGGAGAGGGAGAAGCAAGCTCCCTGAAGAGCAGGGAGACTGACACAGGGCCTTGATCCCAGAATGTAGGGATCATGACCTGAGTGTAAGGCAGATACTTAACTAACAGAGCCACCCAGACACCCCCAAAAGTCCCATTTTTAAGGGTTCAGAATTTAGAGTTCAATCTGGATGTGAAGTCCTATTATTTAAAATCCATGTACAAGAACAAAAAACATAAACTATGAAAAATAAACAAAATCCAAACAGGGAGGTGACAGAAATGCATGCCTATCTGCCTGAAATCAGGGTGGAATAGAAAGATATAAAAAGAGAAAAAAAGACTCTCCTGAGAATAAGCACAAAACAATACTTATGCAAGTTTATAGCCTAAATTCATACCACTCAAAAATTTGCTGGTTTCAGATTGATACTACCTCCACCTGCATCGTCAAATCATATTTCTTAGAAAGGAATGAATTTCAAACATTCAAAATTCACCAAAACAAACAAAAAAATACCACAAAAAGTACATGTAGAAAAATCAAACTATAGATTCTGACCTGAAATTACTATAAATATTAGAATTATTAGGTAAAGAACCTTAATATACTTAATAGGCCCAGAGAAAGTACTAATATAAGAACGCTATCCAGGCATCTAAAGGAGCAAGAAAAAGAACAACAAACAAAACTTGAGGCCAAAAGAAGAAGGGAAATACTAAAAATTAGAGCGTAAATAAACAATATTAAAATTAAAAAAAAAACAAACCTGTAGAATAGATAAACGAAAATGAGAGCCTGTTCTTTTAAAGAATAAAATTGATAAATTCACAGCCAGACTAATCAAAATGAAAACAGAAAGGACCCAAATAAGTAAAATCAAGAGTGAAAGAGGAGAGATCACAAGCAACACCACAGAAATACAAATAACTATAAGAGAACATTATAAAAATATATGCCCATAAACTGAGCAGTCAGGAAGAAATGGCCAAATTCCTAGAAACACATATACTACCAAAGCTGAAACAGGAAGAAACAGAGAATCTGATTAGACCTATATTTAATAAGGAACTGAATCAGTAATCAAAATCTCCCAACAAACAGAAGTCCAGGATCACATGGCTTCACAGTGGAATTCTATCAGACATTTAAATAAGAGTTAATACCTAATCGTCTTAAATTGTTCCAAAAAATGGAAGACAGGTCTTAAGAAATGACACAGAATGCAGCAAAAAAGAGTAAAAAATAGAGAAATTTTAAAACAAGGAATATGGAGACTCATTGAGATAATTCTAATACTATAAAAGTTCCAGAAGAGATAATAAAGAACAAATATTCAAAGTCCTTTTATGAGATCCTGAAATGTCTTTATGGTCTGGAAGCGCAAAGGCAGGAATATATTCAAAATGAAAAATTCATAATGATAAACTAACTCTGTAGTACTTGATTTCTAGGAACTATTAAATTATAGATGACCAAACTTAACTATGTGTCCACTAATGCAATCTTCACTGACTGTCTACTATGGAAATAAGGTTACCAAATACACTAACACGTCTAATAATTCATCACATGGTGCAAAAAAGCCAGCATGTACAATAGGGACTAAGAGTTAACATAAAAATCAAACCTTTAGGGTTTACTTACAATCCCCAAATCTACAACATAGAAATCTTTGTTCCTTTGATCCTCCACCCATTTACCTTGCATAAGTTGAAAATAATACCTTGAAATATCACCTCAGGAAGCCTTCATTACAGGGTTCCCATAAACAGGAAAATCACTTGTCTTCTACAATGAAAACTGTGCAAGCTCTGGAACTGCATTTAAATGCTAGTTTCACCCATTGAGATGTGTAGCCTTGAGCAAAATACTTAATTTCTTTCACCTCTGGTTCCTTGCCTATTAAGTGGGAGCATCATTCAACTCAGGATTGCTGTTAAGTATTAAATGATATTAAAAAATAATGTGTATAACATAGTAAGCACCCAGAAAATATTCTCATTCTCTGTGCTTCTATAGTACTCTATACATCAGTTACAAACAGAATGTTACCTAGAGTGACTGCCAAAGACAAGATCTCCAGGAAAATGTCATCAAAAATGACTAAAGTCGTAGTTGAAGCAATAAAAAAAAATCTAATACTGGCTACATGAGACAGTCCCAAACGTTCTCATTTCAGGATGCTCTTAGTGTATGTAATTTTTAATGGCCATTCCCAAGTCAAAAGAACTACAGTTCTGTTTCTTAAATAGTCAGTTGTAAACAATATATATATATATATCCTAAAATTTAGTAGCTATTTTTTAAAATCACAAAAATTAAAAGAAAAATAAAATTTTATTTTTATTATTAAATAACCACAATTACTTACTAATGGATGGGTATATCTGTTGAGCCCTGCACATACTCTAAATCTTTGGAATCTTTTTTTTTTTTTTAGATTTCATTTTTTTATTTGAGAGAGAGAGAGAGAAAGAGAGCCCATACACACACAAGGTGAGGGAAAGGCAGAGGGAGAGGGACAAGCAGACTCTGCTGAGCAGGGAGCTTGAGGTAGACTCGACCCCAGGATCCTGAGACCATGCCCTGAGCCAAAGTCAGACACTTGAGCCACCCCAGGCGACCCAATCTTGGAATCATTATTTAGTGCATGTTAATCAATACTACTGAGTACAACTTAGCTATAATGCATCTATTTCCATGGATCAAAAACTATTCCTGAAACTAGTTTTTTAAAAAACTACTTATGACTATTTTAATATTACTTTTCTACTGTCATTTAAGTTTTGTGGCCTTTCATATCTTCCAAATAAGCCTTGGCAACTAACTTTTTTGTCTGCCCACACATCATCCTCCCCCAATATTTTCCTTTAAAAACAATACCAGATGGGGCGCCTGGGTGGCTCAGTGGGTTAAGCCGCTGCCTTCGGCTCAGGTCATGATCTCAGGGTCCTGGGATCGAGTCCCACATCGGGCTCTCTGCTCAGCAGGGAGCCTGCTTCCTGCTCTCTCTCTCTCTCTCTCTCTCTCTCTGCCAGTCTCTCTACCTACCTGTGATCTCTCTCTCTGTCAAATAAATAAATAAATAAATCTTAAAAAAAAAAAAAAAAAAAAAAAAAAACAATACCAGAATTTCTACTTCTAAGAATAGTAACTAAGACTGGATTTTCCCTATTGCCTAAAACAACTAAAAAATTCAGGCAAAATATACAAAACTATGGTTTTCAAAGAATGAAACTCAGGTTTCATTTCAATGGATGGTGAAGCCAGAGAGATGGAAAACAGATGAGCCTTCTGGTTATCCCCATTTTAAATCCCTGAGAGAATTTCCAGGTTCCTAGAATAGGAGAAGATACCAAAGTTGAACCCAGCAGATTCTGCATTGAAGAGATTGAGTACAAGGGAATCACATTCAGGTACAAGCCCAAATCTTATGATAAAACTGTATTAAGTCCTTTTTACCACAGCACCCCAGTTCCTCTGGTATACATCCTTCCTTGTTGCAGCAATCAATACGCTTATCAATATGACATGAAGTTCAGGTTTTTTAAATTAATTTAACCAGGAGTGATACAGTGTATGACACTCTTGGTGACTGCCAGCTACTGGACTTTCATAAATCAATAAGCTGACAAAAAATTCAAAAGGTTTTCACTGCTTTTACAATCTTGGTAAGAGATAAGACCAAATATAGATATAGATATAGATATATCTATATCTATATATATATATCTCCATAAGAATCTCTTGTTCCATACCAAGTAAAAGGTAATAGTCATTTTTCTTTCTGAGAAACTACTGACTATTAGTGCCCGCAAAAGACCTAAGTTTTATTTTCCATACATCCCATCTTCTTTACCATTGCTAAATTGATCTTAAATGCAAATTTAATCATATTATACCCCTACTCAAATTCTCATATAAGGTTAACATAAAATACAACACAAAGATTATAGATGTTGTGTTTGATAACTATTGACAATTATACATACTTGTGAAACTACACCCAAACAAAATATGATATTCCCATCAACCTAGAAAGTGTCAACATGACCTTTTTAAATAAACTCTCTCTCTTAGAGAACTATTTTCAGATTTCTATCACCATAAATTAGATTACATAATCTTTTATTCATAACCTTTGTATTACATAATTTACTCAACTTGTTTTTTGGTTTTTAGATGAGATTGCAACTTTCTACACGTAAACCAGATATTTGTACATATTTTTTCACAGATCTATCAGTAAACTGTTTATAGTGGTTTGTAAGCAAGTCAGGATTTTTCGCTCAGCTATATGTATATATATTTTTATTTTTTTATTATTATGTTCAGTTAGCCAACATATAGTACATCATTAGTTTTTGATGTAGGTTCAACAATACATTAATTGCATATAACACCCAATGCTCACAAGGATTTTCTGATAACAACTACTAAGTTTTATGAAATATCTGACTTCATAAGAGGAAATATGCTATATAAATGCAAACAAGAACATAAAGTCATTATCTCATCAAACAGCACTTCGTGACATTTCATTCTCAAGGCAATAAAAATTAAGAGATTCCACAGTATCTTTGGAAAAGATTGCCCAGTAAGTGTCATTAGGTATAGAAAAATATAAAAAGGGATTAATTACTGGGTTGATTTGCTCATCACTAATAGTTAAAAAAAAAATGCTAGATCGTCATCAAAACTGAATTTATAACACCATCATCTTCTAGTTAGAATTTGCTGTGAATTTAATTAAATTCTGCCCTTTATAAATTTCAAAATTATTCTAACTTCTGCTATTATGCTGCTACTGACAGCCGCCTGAGAGCTTGGAGTGTTAATTATTCCAAATTTTTCTGGCATAAAGCTAGAAAGAAAGTACTGTAGTACATGTTTAAGAATAGTGTTATTTTTATTAATTTAACAGACGGTAATAAGGCATATTTGATTTGTCTTCCAAAGAAGTGTTTGCTTTGTGGCACTACTTGATAATTTACACTCTAATTTTAAAAAGGTTTAGCCATAGCTGTTACTTGTAAGTCTTTCAGTTGAAGTAGCTGATTTAGAGCTGATGACGAGATTAATAATTAAGATGCTAAGGACCAGATTTATCAACATGGCACATTGTAAATGTTAAGGTAAAGTGAAAATTGTAATAGTAAGTTGTCAGAAGACTTTACTGACCTATTAAGTGCCACGTATGAATTATATGACCATCCTGTGATTCTATGCTGAACGTTAAAAACTGAAATATTTTCTCCTAAAAAACCTAAGTAAAATTATAGTCTAACATAAAAAAACCTTATTCTGTACTTACAAAAGAGTGTAGAAATGGAATAATTAAAACACTCTGAAAATCACACTGAAAATCATTATTTACAAGGATCAACTACCACAATATGAGGCACACTATTTTCTAATGAATGCAAAGATGAGAGAGGGAAAAAAGAACTAAATAAAGACCCAACTAGTCAACACCCAAGAAAGTACCTACATACACCTTAAATTTGACAGTTTAACAACATTTAAGCTTACCAAGTATCTTAGCCAGCTTATGTTGCCATAATAAAGTACCATAGATTAGGTGGTTGAAACAACAGAAACTAATTTTTTCACACTTCTAGAGACAAAAAAATCTGAAATCAGGGTACCAGCATAGTTGGGTTCTGGCGAGAGTGCGCTCTCTCGTTCTCTTTCTCTCTCTCTCTCTCTTTATTTTTTTGTAGTTTTTTTCAGTGTTGCAAGACTCATTGTTTATGCACTACACCCAGTGCTCCATGCAATATGTGCCCTTCTTAATACCCAGCACCAGGTAAACCCAACCCCACACCTGTCTAAAACCCCCAGTTTGTTTCTCCGAGTCCACAGTCTCTCATGGTTTGTCTCCCCCTCCGATTTTCCCCAATTCACTTCTCCTCTCCATCTCCCAATATCCTCCGTGTGATTCCTTATGCTCCACAAGTAAGTGAAACCATGTAATATAACTGACTCTCTATGCTTGACTTCACTCAGCATAATCTCTTCCAGTCCTGTCCATATTAATACAAAAGTTGGGTATTCATCCTTTCTGATGGAAGCATAACACTCCATAGTATATATGGACCATATCTTCTTTACACATTACTCTATTGAAGGGCATCTTGGTTCTTTCCACACTTTGGTGACTATGGCCATTGCTGCTATGAACAATGGAATACAGATGGCTCTTCTTTTCACTACATCTTTACCTTTTGGGTAAATACTCAATAGTGCAATTGCAGGGTCATAGGGTACCTCTATTTTTAATTTCTTAAGGAATGTCCACACTGTTTTCCAAAGTGGCTGCACCAACTTCCATTCCCACCATGACTTTAAGAGGGTTCCCCTTTCTCCACATCCTCTCCAACACTTGTTGTTTCCTGTCTTGTTGATTTGGACAATTCTAACTGGTATAAGGTGGTATCTCAAGGTGGTTTTGATTTGAATCTCCCTTGTGACTAATGATGATAAACATAAGTTTTCATGTGTCTGTTAGCCATTTCTATGTCTTCCTTGGAAAAGTTGTCTATTCAAGTCTTCTGACCATTTTTTGACATGATTATCTATTTTGTGTGTGTTGAGTTTGAGGGTTTCTTTTTTTTTTTTTTAAATATTTTATTCATTTATTTGACAGAGAGAGAAAGATCACAAGTAGGCAGAGAGGTAGGCAGAGAGGGGAGGGCGGGGGGAAGCAGGCTCCCCGCTGAGCAGGGAGCCTGATGCAGGGCTCAATCTCAGGACCCTGAGATCATAACCTGGGTTGAAGGCAGAGGCTTAACCCACTGAGCCACGCAGGCACCCCGAGTTTGAGGGTTTCTTTATAGATCTTAGATATCAGCCCTTTCGTCTGTAGATGTTTGCAAACATCTTCTCCCATTCCCTGGGTTGCCTCTTTCTATTGACTGTTTCTTTGGCTACGCAGAAGCTTTTGATCTTGATCAAGTCCTATAAGTTCATTTTTGGTTTTGTTTTCTTTGCCTTTGGAAACATGTCTTGAAAGAAGTTGCTGTGGCCGATGTTGAAGAAGTTACTGCCTATGCTCTCCTCTAGGATTTTGATAGATTCCTGCCTCACATTGAGGTCTTTTATCCATTTCCAGTTTATCTTTGTATATGGTATAAGAGGATGGTTGAGTTTCATTCTCCTATACATAGCTGTCCAATTTTCTCAGTACCATTTATTGAAGAGACTGTCTTTTTTCCGCTGGATAATTTTTCCTGCTTTGTCGAAGATTATTTGACCGTAGAGTTGTGGGTCCATATCTGGCTCTCTACTCTGTTCTATTGGTCTATGTGTCTGTCTGTTTGTTTGTTTTTTTTTTAAGATTTTATTTATTTATTTGACAGACAGAGATCACAAGTAGGCAGAGAGGCAGGCATAGAGAGAGGAGGAAGCAGGCTTCCAGCTGAGCAGAGAGCCCAATGCGGGGCTTGATCCCAGGACCCTGAGATCATGACCTGAGCTGAAGGCAGAGGCTTTAACCCACTGAGCCACCCAGACACCCCTATGTGTCTGTTTTTGTGCCAGTACCATGCTGTCTTGGTGATCACAGTTTTGTAGTAAAGCTTGAAATCAGGCAACATGATATCCCTAGTTTCATTTTTCTTTTTCAACATCTCCAGAGCAATTTGGGGTCCCTTCTGGGTTCATACAGATTTCAGGATTGTTTGTTCCGGGAAGTTCTCTCCTTGTCTTCCCTGGCTACCTTCTTGCTGTGTCTTCACTTGGTAGCATTCTGATCTCAGACTTTCAGTTTTAATGCAGAAGCATGCACTAGGTTAAATCAATCATCACATTCCAACCTCTTGCCAAACTGAGTGATCATCTTAGGTATGTTACCTAAGTCAGCCAAAACAGAGTAAATCTATGGTCTTTCATGGGGAATTCAGAGATATAAAAGGTTTTTTCTTGATCTCATTAACTTGAAATTGCTTTCTACTCTGTCAGCTTGAAAGAGGGCACAGTTGAGAGAAGTACAAAAAGTAAACAATCCACTAATCAATCAAAACAAAAAACACAGTTTGAACTCTGATTAAACCATACTTAAAGCCTAACTACCTATAGATGTGTTAAATTTTGTAAACCAATACATTCATTTTATCATTTAAGCCCATTTGAGTTATATTTTATTGTTCTCTAGATGCTAAGACCCCTAGAAAATTAACTTTCTCTTAGAATAATAATTTTAGAAAAACCTAAGATTCAAACTGTCGCACAGAAGAGTAAACAAAAGCAACCTGGCTGATAGAAAACAAAAGCAGAGGTACCTGGTGCCTCAGTGGGTTAAAGCCTCTGCCTTCTGCTCAGGTCATGATCCCAGGGTCCTGGGATCAAGCCCCGCATCAGGCTCTCTGCTCAGTGGGGAGCCTGCTTCCTCCTCTCTCTCTCTGCTTGCCTGTCTGCCTACTTTGTGATCTCTGTCAAATAAATAATTTTTTTTTAATCTCAAAAAAGAAAAAAACCAAAAGCATTATTTTATCATGCCATAACCTATTTTCTGATTTACCATTTGCCACAAAAACTGTCATTTAATTAATTGATTATTTACTGAACAACACCAGCTAAGGATGGGAGTACCAAATTTGTAGTTACTACCTATGGTTTTATATATATATATATATATATATATATATATATATATATATATATTTATGATGTCATATCCTTACTTAATGCCTGTCAGCTTTCTTTTCATATGCCAGCAGACAAATACAAAGCACTTATTAACCCTTACTGCAACATTCTAGAATTGCATTGATAATTAATTCATTTCCCTTGTCTTTGAGAGTTAGAAGGGTTCCTGATGCCAGGGCTCTACTCAACAAACTAGAGAGAACCCAACTCCTCTGAATTTGTGGGAGAGTGTTTTATAATAAAATTTATAAAGTTTTGTTTTGTTTCATTTTATCTTAGGAGTTGATCTACAACACATAGAAAGCTAAGACAAAAAGTATAATTTATTGAATTTAATCTATATATTGTCCAAATATTTTGCAATGAACTCATATGAATACTTTCCCCCATCTTAATTGATCCTAAGTCAACTATTTTAAACTGGAACATACTCTTTTCATTCTTTGTTCATTTGCCTACTTATATTTTTATATAATTACAAAAGTAGTATGCATATAAATTTCTTCCTATGATACTGTAGTATTCATAAATATAAATTCTAATGGTTATATAATGATCCACTTAACAGATAAACAGTAATTTAGATGGTGTTCTATATTTACATATTGTCATATTTGATATCCAAATTGTAGAAATAAAAGATAAATTTATGGAAATTTTTGGATTATTTCCTTAGGAAAAATACAAAAACAAATTTTTTTTTAAGATTTTATTTATTTGTCAGAGAGAGAGAGAGGGAGAGAGAACGAGCACAGACAGACAGAATGGCAGGCAGAGGCAGAGGGAGAAGCAGGCTCCCCGCCGAGCAAGGAGCCCAATGTGGGACTCTATCCCAGGACGCTGGGATCATGACCTGAGCCGAAGGCAGCCGCTTAACCAACTGAGCCACCCAGGCGTCCCCAAAAACAAATTTTTTAAAATGATTTTACTTGTGTTATCTCATTTAGGCATACTATCCTTGTAGTAGGTAAGATTATTATCTCAGTTTTACAGATATGGAAGCTAAGTCTCAGTGGTTAAGAAGCACAGCTAAGTGAAAAATATACTATTTCAATCCAGGTCATCAAGCTCTTAACTATTATATTATACTGCCTCTCTTATGTCAATTATTTTCCCAGTCACTACTCCACCATAAATCATTCATCTCCTTAACAGATGTTTTACCAGTAGGCAAGGAAGGAGATCTGATTAAATTCGATACATTGTAACATTAACTCATATAACACAAAAAATGTTTTGGAAAATAGACTTCCAAGATTGTGAATAGTGAACACATTATGGGATTTATAAACAAAGAAGAGCAAGTTAGTATATGATGACTAGTATCTACAAGGCATTTATTTGTATTTGTAGAGGCAATCGTAGTATTTCAACAAGTTGATATAAAGATATCAATGAATTTTTGGAATATGAATAACTTAAAACCAATGGTGACTTACAAGAGTAATCTGTAAAGTATACATAATAGCATTAATACTCTCTGTGCTTTTCTGCAACCAGTCCATTTCACATACACTCCTGTCAGTGAATCATCCAAGTATAAACATGCATTTTCTGCTCAAAATTTCTCCTCCCCCCTGCATTCAAGTCCTTCCTCGAAGTTTCTCATTCCTTTCATAATGCTTTGAACATTCATTACTCCCCAAACAATTCTTATTCTTTTATTTTTTTATAACCATAACTGCACACCTGTAATGCAGTTATCTCTGGATATTGATGAATCAAATACTCTCTCCTAAATGAAACCTCTGGCAAAAAAGGAGATTCGCCCTTTTTAAAATACTCTATACTGTGGGGCCTGGGTGGCTCAGTTGGTTAAGCGTCTGTCTTTGTCTATATTCTAACATGGCTCAGCAAACCAGCAAGGGAATTCCAGTCCCTGTCTCAAAGCCCTCTGGATTCTTCTTTCCTATCCTGTTGTCCAGTGCACCAAAAGTATCAAGTATGTGGAAGGAGAAGGGTATAAATTACCCTCCCCACTTGTGCTTGGAGCTCAGACCTTTGGAGAACAGTCTCCTCTAAGCCCACCAGTGTTAAGGTGTTAAATTAACCCCTGATCCTACAAAGTCTCTGAGTGCTGTTTGGTTCTTCCATCAGGATCCAGTCCAGGTTCTGTAACCTTCAGCTCAGGTCATGATCTCAGGGTCTTGGGATTGGATGGTGTAGTGCTCCCTGCTCAATGGGGTGTACGCTTCTTCCTGGCCTCTGCCCCTCCTCACTGCTCCTGCTCTCTCTCAAATAAACAAAATCTACCAAAAACAAAAACAAAAACAAAACAACAACAACAAAAAACCCTATGCTCTTTTTTTTGAAGATTTTATTTATTTGTCAGACAGAGAGAGCACAAGCAGGGGGAACAGTGGGCAGAGGGTGAAGTAGGCTCCCTGTTGAGCAAAGAGCCTGATGTGCCACTCTGTCTCAGAACTCTGGGATCATAACTTGAGCCAAAGACAAACACTTAACCCACTAAGAGATCCAGGCATCCCTCTATACTTGTTTTTGATATGTAAGTAGGAGAGCCAAAACTTTAAAAATTAGGTATTCTTACTTAATTAGGAAAATTACTAAGTATGAGAGACTGTCAAGCAATGAAGAAACATATTGAACATAACTGATGAGGTTCCTCTGCTCAGAGTGCTTTCAATCCCATAAAAAGTTCAATCCTGTTTTATATTATTATCTTCTTTTATATTTTAAAGAATCATTTTTAGAAAAGTGTGCTAATTTTTCATTAATCAAAATGTATAGGAATACTTTTCAGACCATAAGGCCATGACAAGAATTTTACTGATACAATCAGGCATTATAAATTATCTTCCTATACAAATTAATTGAGAAAGAAGCATTTTAAATGATATGGAAAACAAAGGCAAAGGAAATGTAAATAAAATTAAATTTCCTGGGGATGCCTGGGTGGCTCAGTGGGTTAAAGCCTCTGCCTTAGGCTCAAGTCATGATCTCAAGGTTTTGGGATTTGCATTGGGCTCTCTGCTCAGCGGGGAGGCTGCTCTCCCCCCCACCCCCACCCCGCCTCTCTGCCTACTTGTGATCTGTTTGTCAAATAAATAAATAAAATCTTTAAAAATAATTAAATTTCCTTATAACTTGCAGCCCATTAACAAATACTTGAGACAGGCAAAGTAGGACCTTCCTCCAGGAACTCCCAACTGTTTTAATGTTAATGTCTTGCTAGAGGAAAAAACAACCTTAACCTGACAATAGCTAGGCTTCCAGGATCCTATAAACCTTTAACATATGAAAATTCTTTTGTAGTTTCCTTGGTCTCTACCCTGACAAAATTATATAATCAACTGCTCCTCACAATCCCAGGGCAGCTTTTTTACCCATGAGCAATCCAGGCACCCCCTCTTTATTCCTATCCCTATTCCTATACAAAGTTGTCACTCTTGGGCACAGGACACCCACCTATATTAAAGCTTGTGCCCAAGCTTTAATATAATCACCTTCTTTGCACCAAAAGTGTTTCAAGTGTTCTTTCTTGACCATTCACTCCCGGAATCACCAAATGACATCATTTTGGTACCCAACATGGGGCCCAAGTCTTCTCTTCCCCACTCTGAACCTTCTGCAAACTCAGTGTGTCCTTCCTCTTTTCTTCCTTTACTTTCATTTCAGGGGCTTTTTGGGAAGCACAGTCTTACCGAACACTTCCATGTCAATTACTCAGGCCGCAATCCTCTAGTCCATGGCTTCTCTATAGGGATAAATTAATAGCCTGCCTTTTGGCTCGAAGCTATTACTATGGCCGGAAGGGCAAAAAGACTCAGAAACTTGATGTCCTCTCTTTATTCCTATTTTTTTTTTAAGATTTTTATTTATTTGACAGATCACAAGTAGGCAGAGAGAGAAGAAGGAGGCAGGCTCCCTGCTGAGCAGAGAGCCGGATGTGAGGCTTGATCCCAGAACCCTGGGATCATGACCCGAGCTGAAGGCAGAGGCTTTAACCACTGAGCCACCCAGGCGCCCCTATTTTTTTTTTTTTAAGATTTTATTTATTTATTTGAAAGAGAGTGGGCAAAAGAAAACAAGCACAATTGGGGTGGTGGAGTATAGGCAGAGGGAGAGGCAGACTCCCCACTGAGCAGGGAGCCTGACAGGGCTGGATCATGGTACTGTGGGATCATGACCTGAGTGGAAGGCAGATACTTAAACAATTGAGCAATCCAGGCACCCCCTCTTTATTCCTATCCCTATTCCTATACAAAGTTGTCACTCTTGGGCACAGGACACCCACCTAAGTCACTAGCACAGCTGCCAATCTCAAGACTCCCATGTGAGGTTTTCTCCTCATTGGTCTAATGTGATCCCCTCCACATCTCTGGAAGAGCCACTTCTGGCCACAAGAACTCCACTGGGAGCCAGTCAAAACCAGTATAAAATTGAATTAAAATCCAGTCAGGGACATTTCCTAGAGAAATCAGCTCTAAGGAACTACATGTGTTGGAATATCACTTTGACCATGATGGATTTCTACCTTTACTATTTCTTTCAATATTCCCTACTAACAAATTAAAAATTCAGTAATTTCCCTTCGTAAAACTAACCTAGTGTTTTCCATGAGTTAAAAATGGTGGGTTCTTCACAGCATGGCGTGGAAAGGCAAAGCATGACACAGTGTTTTGGTACATTCAACAGCACTGATTTGTAGCCTAGGATTCAAGGAGGAAGTAGGGAGATAGTAGCATCCTCTCCCACAGGGAAGGGTGGTGATCACAGTAATTTTGTTCAAGGGATGCCTGAAGTTCCTTTGACACCAGGAACCTCTAACATATACTGCATAGAATACCACCTGGGAGATTTGAGGGGGAAAAAACTGATCTTCTTTTGTAATACTGCATGGCCTCAGTACTCCTTAGGAGATGAGGAAAAATGGCCCAATAATGGGACATTAAACTTTAATATGATCTATCAGTTAGATTTCTTCAGCAGAAAAACAGGGCAAATGGACAGATACACCCTATGTCCCGGCCTTCGTGTCTCTGTGTCAGGACCCCAACCTAACCGCTTCATGCAGAATGCCTTTGGCCACTAACCAATTTAAGAAACTCCCTGCTGAGGTACTGGATGATTGTCTAAACAGGGCTCCTCTGAATAAACCCAGGTTGCTAGAGGAAACACAGGTCATTCCTGATGAACAGAACACTTACTCTTTCTCACTGCTTCTCCTAATGAACCCAGGTTACTCTAGCTGTATGTGGGGGCTTGTCCCTCATTCATTTCTTGGGTTAATGGCTATGATCATTGGAGTCAATTATCTCTGGTTAATCTAACTTGGGAAAAGGACTTTAAGGAATATTCCTAAGAAGCTGCTTGGAAACTCCTTTTGTTTTGGGAAAGTTCTCTCTCTTCTTTGGCCCAAGATGGACTGCCTATTTCAACTTGTTGGTGGAAAGAAAATCTGTCTTATTTGCCCAAGCTGATGAGCTTTAGGACTGGCAGTCCTCTTTGTCTGCCCTCCGGGCTTTTATTGGCCTCCAGCCCTCCAGTGGGTACCTCACCTTTTCTACTTTCCCCTCCCCCCATCCTGTTTCTGCAACACTTGGGTGCAGCCTGGCTCCTATTCCAACCTCCATTTCTGGGGCACCATTGGCCCCTCCCCCTCCCCTCTTCTCAAGTAGTAAAAAGCACCCCCCTTGGACTTATGCCACCCACTTGAGATTTTCTCACCAGTGCCCCAGGAAAAAACTGACCATGGAAAACAAACTGACATTTAAGTAGAACCAGCCTTCCAGAATATAATTCATATTCAAGCTAATTTAATTTATTAGATTAATTAAGATAGGTACATCTTTAAAGTTATCAACATTAAATTTGAAACTTATGCTACCTAGGTTTACTAAGGGTCAAATAAACTCACAGTTTCTGTTGCAATTTGTTAGCCAAAAGATGACTTAAAATGATGGTTAATTTTATCTGTCTCAAATTTTTCAACAGTAGTTATTAAGATGGCTTAATAACTCTCGCCTTCACCCCGAGACCTCCCGCGGGACTTTCCTCCATAAGCGGTTCCTGCATCCAGGGACCGCCCAAGGACACGTCATCTTGGGGAAAACAGAATCTATGCAGGAAACAGAAACTGGACTAAACCAAAGACCCCATATAATGCCATGTATGGCCCTCACCCCGACCCCACACCATATAAGGCCACATATGATCCTTACCCCATGTATACCACCCCAGCCTCACCCTATAAAAACTCGTCCATTACCTCTCTGGGCGCAACGTCCCTGACCTCTGCGACACTGCCTTGCGAGCCACAGAACCTCAGCCGAGGGTGCTTCCATTAAAGCTTAAAGCTTGCCTTGAACCTACTTGCCTGGCTTCTCACCTTCACTTTCTCGCCATGGACTCAAACCTGACACCTAGTTTTCACTGGTGACAAAGGTTTCTAAGAGTTAAAATCCTTCTGCTAACTCTTATTAAGACTGATGGAAATATGGAAAGCAACTTGGTATGTAGAAATGCTATAGAAGGTTTATAAAGGGAAATGTTTGGAAAGGAACTTTATAGTGGTCAGGACTAAAGTTGAAATGAATGCATTTTAAAAATACATTGGTATAAGATTGAAATTCTGGTTTTCTCTCTGTCAAAAACACAAAGTTTTCTTGGATTGTTGGTCTGATCTAGATAAGAAAATGTGAACAAGTGTTTTTTTCTCTATTGTCTGCCTGGAAAACTAAAGTTTTTTACATTTTGTCTTTATCAGGACTTTAAGACAGTTAAAAGTGTCTCAATATTAAAAGGGCAAAGTTTTGCTAACAATTATATAAACCTACATATTTGCCTTTGGAGTCTCTTATTGCCAACTTGGTTAAATAAATAAGTTTTAAGTTTTGTAATGATCTGTAATACTATTCAGGCATGTGCTTTAAACTTTCTGGCATTTTAAACAAACTTCCCTGAGATTTTTTTATAAATGAAGTCTTTTTGAGTAATTAGGCCTTTATATTTGGTATGTTAAGTTGCTCTGGAAGCACTGTTAAACAAATAATAAGCATTTTTTTCAAGATTGTATTTATTTATTTGACAGACAGAGATCACAAGTAGGCAGAGAGGCAGGCAGAGAGAGAGAGGAAGGGAAGCGGTCTCCCCGCTGAGCAGAGAGCCCAATGCAGGGCTTGATTCCAGGACCCCGGAATCATGATCTGAGCCAAGGCAGAGGCTTTAACCCACTGAGCCACCAGGCGCCCCAATAATAAGCATTGTTATGTTTGTGTAACTGCCATAACTATTCTAGAAATTATATGCAATTCCTAAACTTTTAATATATTTTGGTATAAGGCAATCACTTTCACTGTTTATTGAAGTGTTGGGTGTCACAGAAATAACTGGATTTCCTTGCCAGCTATATATTATGTACTCTTATCAGATCTTCAACCATGTCCATTTTTTAATCTTTTGTCATTTGTAGTTATCGTACTTATTCTCTTCCAAAACATGTTTCATCTTCCTGGAGATTCATAAAAAGGGCTTTGACAAATACAGGTTTTTGATATCTTTAAAATCATAAAACTAAAACTGATAAAAATTTCCAGAACTAACTAAAAGTTGCATTCAAACTGAACAAGAATTAGTAACATGGAACTAAATGAACTGAGGAAGCTGATTACAGCTTTTGTGACCCATGCTTGAAACACTGCTAGTTCTCGAATGTTTTCTCTTCCAGATTAAGGAAACTTCCTTGTAAGATATGCATGACTTACAGAGATATGAGAAGATATTCCATTGTGAACAGTTTGAAGCATTTAACTTTTCTCTCTACCCTAACCCTCTGCAAGTCAGAAACTCTCAGCGAGTATTCTAACTTTCATGGTAATCAGTTATTTGTATAAGTTCAATAAGAATCTATTCCTGTAACAGGACACCATTGGAAATACTGGGTATTTTACCCAGGCTTTGAATGGAACGTCATATCTGAGAGACATGCATAGACTCAGATATGACCATACAGCATTAAGGAACCAAGGTTGACTTTATGAAGCATGAAGTCAATAGAACTCATTGGAAATGTTGGCCTGATACTTTGCTTACAGAGTTTCCAGTAGCCTTACCAGGCAAGTAAGGAACGTCACTTTCTACCAGGTGCAGGAACCTCAGGTTATTTGGGGGACATCCAGAAGAGAAATTTATCCAAATCTACAGGTATTACAAACATATCTGCTGGCAACTATTTGGCTTGGCTTCTGGCCTGGAGAGGCTACTAAAAGTTCAACTGAGATTCCTTAAAAGTTCCAGCAAAGCAGATTTTAAAAGATCTACATGATCAATCACTATTCTCGGTGAGTTTATGTAAATAATTAATCCAAGCATTTTTAAATTGGACTTGTTTTTCAAATGAATAGTATTGATTTGGCTATCTATGATAAAAATGAGGGTGATTATAGAGAGAAAATGTTTCAATAACCCATCTCTGTAGAAATTAGATTTTAAGCACTTAAGACACAAGACAACTGGGGCACCTGGGTGGTTCAGCGGGTTGGGCCTCTGCCTTCAGCTCAGGTCATGATCTCGGGGATTTGGGATCGAGCCCCGCATCAGGCTCTCTGCTTGGCAGGGAGCCTGCCTCCTCTCTCTCTCTCTCTGCTTGTCTCTCTGCCTACTTGTGAGCTCTGTCAAATAAATAAATAAAATCTTAAAAAAAAAAAAAAAAAGACACAAGACACTGAGTTTGTAATGTGCTCCAACCATGAACTTATATTTTTCATTTCCATAAAGGTGCCCCTTATTAATTAATTACCTGCTTACCTGCTAAACAAAAAGGGTATATGATAGTTAACACCACTTGCCACACAATTAAGGCTTTAAATGACTGTCAAATGGTATTAGATATTTTAACTGCTGTACAAGGAGGAACTTGTGCTATCATAAAAATAGAATGTTGTGTATACATTGTAGCTATTGCAAAAATGTAACAGGACTGCTAAAAGATATAAATATTTAAATTAACACTTTAAATTTAATCTCTCTCTTTCCTTTAGTGACTGGTTAAACTAGACTGGAAGAAGATTTTGGTCAGCTATCAAAGGCCTTTTTTATTGGGCTTCTTTTTCTCATAATAATAGCCTTATTTTGTTGTTTCTGGTGTCTCCCTGGCTGCCAAGACTACTTTGGTGCCAACAGGTGATCCTTTCTACTTGAGAAAGTTCATTTTTGTTGTCTATCTTGGATTCAGCTGCCCCTGCCTTTGGTAATTGCTATATATAATTTCCTCCAACTGACCAATGTTGACCTACAGGTAAGAACATCTCTACTCATTTCTTCCGGAAGAAGTTACAGAAGACCTTCCACCCTCAACAACCTTAAAAATTAAAAGGTCAAAATTTTTCAGGGGGAATGATGTGGAAAACAAATGCAAAAGGAAACGTAGATAAAATTAAAATTTCCTTTTAACTTGCAGGCCACTGATAATTACTTGAGACAAGCAGAGTATGACATTTCTTCAGGAATTCCCGACTGTCTTAATCTTAATGCCTTGCTAGAGAAAAAAACAACCCAGCTTGGCAATTGCTAGGCTTCCAGGGTTCTGTTAAGTCTTCTATAACATATAAAAATCCTTTTGGAGACTTTGTCTCTACCCTCCCAACTTAAAAGTATATAATCAACTGCTCCTCATAATCCCAGTGCAGCTCTTTCTACCCACAGGTCCTATTCTCATGCTTTAATATAACTACCTTTTTTGCACCAAAAATGTCTCAAGAACTCTTTCTTGGCAGTTTGCTCCTGGACCACCTATCAAATCATATCATTAAAGTGATAATCTCATGACATTCTGTATTCTGTTCCCTTTAATATGTTTGGATCCATTTTATAAATTATTTTATACATGGATCTCTCTGTCTAAGGAATGAATAAAAAAGTCCTTCACATGTTTAGCTTTCACTAATTTAAAATCATTAGGAAGGTTTTCTCAATATTAAGTATTGGTGATAGGGACTTTTCTACTATATTCTACTAGAAGAAAACCAGGTTGACTATATATGTAAGTTTATACTAAGAACAGCACCATACTGTTATGTGAAAGTACGTCTGTAGGCCTACTTACTTCACATTTAAAATATAAAATGATAACACTTTGATTTCTTCTAATAAAGAAGAGCAGGCAAATCCAAGAAAATCTGGCAGTCTCTCAGACTCCGTTAAAAGGATCCATAATATAACACTGGCACAAAAATTATTTTGAGCTAAAGGCATTTGAGTTCCTCAAATTACTTCCCTACCGTAAAGTATAACCTTCCAGAAGAACTCAATTGTCATAAATCCACTCCTAGGAAAGAACTCTAATTTTCTCAGAGGAATAGTAAACAGCACACAAACACAGACATTGTCATAAAATGATCATATCCCCAGTATGTTCTCCAATATGATGAATGTAAGGGCCCTTCATCTTTTCAAAGTCATTTGTTATCCCATAAGTAACCTTTCCCCTCCCCTTTTAAAAAGTGATTTATTTCCCCTAAATGTTCTTCTTCTTCTCCTTAGTATATAAGGCCCAAATTCTAACACCTGGTTTGAGTCACACTATTGTGTGAACTCCAGTGTATATATATATATATATATATATGTAATTAAATCTGTTTTTTTCTTTTCTCTTGCTAATCTGTCTTTGTCAGTTTAATTCACAGACAACCAAGAATTATTAAATTAAGAGGCTAGGGAAAAATTTTTTCTTTCACAAGACACTAAATTACAGCTATAGATTTAAATCTCGTTATTTTCTTATCATGCTTTGTTGCATATTAAAAATATTAAATATATAAAATCCTCATTTCTTCTAAAGGGAATTATTTTGTCTTGTAAATAAATGCCCAAGAAAAGGTTGAGAGTTCTGTCTGAATATGTCTCAATTCTTATTAAGTCCAGGCAGGAGGTGTTATACTGATAACAGAATTTTCAGATATATAACCAAGTAACACTTCACTTACTGTATGCCCTCTCAAAGTATTTCTAAAACTTTAACCCAGAGACTGAACAACACTGCAGGCTTTACTTTCCTTTTTCTCTCTTTCTATTATTCCCTATTATCGGAAGGCAAAGAAGGAAGGTGAAAAGATAAGTAAGAAGGGCAGTCTGTTGGGCTGTTTTCTAAAGAAAGCTATAAAGCTTTGAGATGCTTCTAAAAAAACTAAAAAAGAAACAAAAGAAGCCTTTCAAGAACTATTTTACAAATCAACCTAAGTGCCTTACAATATTAAGCACTTCTAAATCTAAATCATCTAAATTTGAGTGCATGTTTTCCAAAATCAGATGAAATTCTTTCATCAAAGTGATGTGGGAAACAAAAGCAGAAGAAAAGTTTTTAAATTTCCTTACTACCTAAAGCCCACTGACAAGTCCTTGAAACAGAAAGTGACATTCCTCTAGGGATTCAACTGCCTCAATGCTGACACTTTGCTAAGGGCAAAAGGCAATCCTAGCCCTCGCCTGAACCCTCCCCCCACCATCCTGTTAAGTCTACTAACATATAAAAATTCCTTTGGGAACTTTCTCTATCTCTAAGTCCCCCAATATACATGTTGGCAATCACCCCCAAGCATATGGTCCACCAATAGACATCTGAAGAGTTTCATGACTAAGGTTTTATTAGACGGTACTATATGACCTTTTCCCAACAATAGCTAGCCCCCTAAGGTTCTGGAAACCTTGCTTCCAAAATTTCTTAGAGACTTACACTATCATTAACCTCCTCCCAACTTGCAAGTATATAAAGGGGCCACTCCTCATGACCCCTTTGCAGCTCTTCCTGCCCGTGGGTCCTGTCCCTGTGCTTTAATAAAATCACCTTTTACAGTACAAAGACATCTCAAGAATTCTTTTGACATTCGTCAGCTTCGAACCCTAATGTCTTTCCTACATCAAAAGTACTCAATAAATAGAGCACCAAAACTTCAGTTTTGAAACTTTTTAGTGAATTGCAACCACTGAAAACAAAGATGTAGAGGAAGATGATTAAATTCATCCTTCCAAACGCAAAGGAGGAACTGGATAACTTGAAGAACAGAAGCTCACACCAGATACAAATTTTTTCTGAAACTGTATACTTGGGCTTCATAATACCTTAAGTTGTGAGAACAGTGTTTCTGGAGGAGCTCCCATTTTCAAATGAAATTACTATATGAATATTTAGTACATAACTAAATAAAATTGAGAAGACCTACAATTTTGCAACATCTTACTATGATGAAACATTCCCAAGAATCATAGACACAAATTATCTTTAAAAATTTTAACCTAAAAATATTTGTCAAAAGAAGAAATTCTGAATGGAACAAAAAGACATCACCTATAGAAGAAGATACTAGGCAATTTAGTTTTTAAAATAAGACAATTTTAAAATTACACTTGTCAATGATTCAATATTATAGATTGATATGGTAAAAAACTGCTTGAAACATGTAAATACATACAAAAAGTTATTATTCTGCTTTTGTTGCTTCTTACTATGTTATGATAATAAAAAATGTTTTTTTAAGATTTTATTTATTTATTTGACAGAGAGAGACACAATGAGAGAGGGAACACAAGCAGACAGTGCGGGAGAGGGAGAAGCAGGTTTCCCAGCGAGCAGGGAGCCCAATGCAGGGCTCAATCCCAAGACACTGGGATCATGACGTGAGCTGAAGGCAGAGGCTTAAGTACTGAGGCACCCAGGTGCCCCTATAGTATAAATAAAAATTTTAACTGTGACATTAAAGTACATGCATATTTGGGGGGTTTTTGTTGTATTTTTTAGGAGATAGTTTTATTTTTGAAAATATTATTTTGAAAATAGTTTTCAAGTAAACTGGTTTTATGAGAAAACCAATATAAATACAATTTCTTGGTCAATAAATATTTCAAAACATATAATTTTTTAAATGTCCCTTTTCTCTCAAACATAATAATGTTGTTAGAAATAACAAATTATCTCGGTAGCCTACTTATAAACGGCCTGACACTTATTTGACTGCAGTTCACTAACCACAGGACAGAGAGAAAGTAAAAAATTACACTATAGGATATTGTGGTAAACAGAGCAAACAAAATTGGCCTAAAAGTCAGGTAAATGTTGCATTTTAAAAATCAACATTATGACTCTTCTAAGACAAACTACAGGAAACACTAAAATTCTGGCAAAGAATATTACATACTATCAAAAAATTTAAATAGAAATATCTGAGAGGGGCGCCTGAGTGGCTCAGTGGGTTAAGCCTCTGCCTTCAGCTTGGGTCATGGTCTCAGGGTACTGGGATCGAGCCCCAAGTTGGGCTCTCTGTGTAGCAGGGAGCCTGCTTCCCTTCCTCTCTCTCTCTGCCTGCCTCTCTGCCTACTTGTGATCTCTGTCTGTCAAATAAATAAATAAAATCTTTAAAAAAAAAAAACAAAAAGAAATATCTTAGAAACAATAAAGATCTTTGAGTGAACACTTGTTCTATTCTAGGACAAATAATCAAATGCAAGGATAACAGGATAGCTGCAAATTTTTTTAAAGATAAAAAATACATATAAATCATATTATAATGGAGGAATGCAAATCAAAACAAGATCAAGCATGCCTATAGTACAATCAGATTTTTTTTCCCTAAATCAAAATAACAAATACACTCCTTTCATTGAATTGTAGTTGTAAAATTATTTTAATCCTCACTATGGAAAGACTAGTATTTTATGGCAAAAAAATGAAAATATTAGTTGAATTTAATTAGCTAAGTGTAAGTTCTATCTTTGAAAGTTTACAGTTGCATTCAACTAAACCACCTCATTGTCTCCTCTCCTCCCTACAAAAGATAAATAGGACATTATGCAATTTTCCATTTCAGTGATAGCAAGAATTATCAGAATTTCTTTCAGAGGGAATTACTGTATTTAGCTATAGATTCAGTATGTCCATGGGGAGGTGAGATGAGAAGGCTCGGCTCCTATGTCATCATCTTGAACTGAACTTCAGAAACTTAAGGTACAAGTTATTTTATCAAGAGCCAGACCTTATGGTGCTAAATCTCAATATATTTGTTCAAGATGGACACACAGGAGCCTCCTGATCTCACCACTTCCAATGGGCACACTGAATCAACAAGTACAAACAGAACAACCTTTCTGAAAGAAATCCAAAACCTAGCTAAGCAAATAGTACACATTAGGCAACAAGAAAATAATTATACCACCCATATCAAAATGAGACTCAGCATACGCACCACTGCTGGAAGCCAATAAAAATACAGATGGCACCTTGGACAATCACAGAGGTTTGAGAGAAAACAAAGAGCTTGAGTTGGTCTGATTAATAAGGTTCATTTCCTACAGAGGGCCGCTTTGTAAAATTGGAAGAGGTTGCTACTTATTCTAATAAATCAAAACCAATACAGAGAGTCAAGAAAAATGAAGGAACACAAAAATATGTTCTAAACAAAAAAACAATATCAAACTCTACAAACAGATAATAAAATGAAGGTAAATTATTACCTATTATTATGTTAGGTAAATTACCTAACAAAGATTTCAAAATAATGTTATAAAAATGCTATCCAAGGTTAAAAGAACAATACACAAAGTGAGAATGTCAATAAAGAGAAAATATTAGAAAATACCAAATCAAGAACTGACCTGAAAAATTCAATAGAAGGATTCAAAACCAGGTTAGATTAAGTGGGGGGAAAAAAAAATCAAATTTGAAATCAGAGCAATGCAATAATTCATTCCGTCAAAGTAGAAAAAGAATGTAAAATGAAAAAGAGTGAAGATAACTCTTAAGAGACTTATGGGACACCAGAGCTGACAAATACACTCATGGTAGATGTCCCAGAAGGAGAAAAAAGAAAGGGTCTTCCCAACCTAAGCAAAGATAAAGACATCCAGATCCAAGAAACCTAGAGGGGGGAAAAAAAAAAAGCCTAAAGAATTCCATATAAGATGATTCCAAAAAGATCAACACAGAGATACATTATAATTAACTATTAACAGTTAAAGAAAAGGAGACCAATGAAGCCCTAAGTTAGGAAGAATGATGAAGAAAATAACAAAATTAGAATAGAAATAAATCAAATAGAGACTTAAAAAAAATAAAAAAGATCAAAGAAAGTAAGAACTTGGTGTTTGAAAAGATAAACAAAATTGACAAGAGTTTAGTGAGACTCACCAAAAAAGTGGGGTAGGACTCAAAAAAATTAAAAATGAAAAGTGTTAAAACTGACACCACAGAAAAACAAAGGATCATAATAGACTACTATGAATAATTAGATGACAACAAATTAGACAAACTAGAAAAAATGGATTAATTCCTAGAAACACAACCTACCAAGACTAAATCTTGAGGAAATACAAAACTGAAAAGAACAATTATTAGTAAGGAGATTCGGTCAGTAATCAAAATCATTCCCAAGAACAAAAATCCAGGACAATATGGCTTCACTGACAAATTCTACCAAAAATTTCAAGAACAACTGATACCAATCCTTCCATATTCTTCCAAAACACAGAAGAGAACCGAATGCTTCTAAACTCATTTTATGGGGCCAACATTACCCTAATAACAAAACTAGATAAGAATGTTACAAGAAAAGAACAGGCTAAATCTCTGATTAACATAGATGCAAAGGTCCTTCAATAAAATATTACTAAATCAAATGCAGTAATACATTAGAAAGATCCTAGACCATGATCAAATGGGGACTGACTCCAAGGATGCAAGGTGGTTCAAAATCTACAAATCAGTCAATGTGATATACCACATTAACAAAATGAGGAATAAAAGTCGTATGATCATCTCATGAATACATAAAGGATACATACACACAGACAAACACACATACACACACACACTGGAAATTACTCAGCCATCAGAATGAAATCTTGCTGCTTGCAATAAAATGAATGGAACTAGAGTATATTATGCTAAGCACAAGTCAGAGAAAGACAAATGCCATGTGATTTTACTCGCTTGTGGGATTTAAGAAACAAAATAGATGAACACAGAGGAAAAGAAGGAAAAATAAAGAGATAGAGCGAGGCAAGTCATATGAAACTCTTCACTGTAAGGAACAAACAGGATTGTTTGTAGGGGAGGTAGGTAGGGTGATGGGGTAAATGGACAATGGGCATTAACGAAGGCACTTGTTGTAATGAGCACTGGGTGTATTATGCAAGTGATAAAACACTAAATTCTACCCCTGGAACTAATACTATACTATATGTTAACTAACTTGAATTTAATAAAATTTTGAAAGAAAAAAATCATATGATCATCTCAATAGATGGAGAAAAAGCATTTGACAAAATTCAACCTCCACTTATGATAAAAACTCTCAACAAACTGGATATAGAGGGAATGAACCTCAATATAATAAAGCCCATATATAACAAATCTACACCTAGTGTGGAACTCAGTATGAAAAGCTAACAGCTTTTCTTCTAGAAAAGAAACAAGACAAACATGCCACACTCACCACATTTAATCAACATAGTATTGGAAATCCTAGCCAGACAAATTGGAGAAGGAAAAGGAATAAAAAAAAATCCAAATTAGAAAGGAAGAAGTAAAACTGTCACTATCTGCAGATGACATATTCAATATAGAAAACAAAACAAAACAAACCAGCAAAGTTACAAATTCAGCAAAGTTAAAGTATAAAAAATTCAATATATAAAATATGTTGTATCTCTATACAATAATTACAAGTTATCAGAAAGAGGAATTAAGAAAACAATCCTATCTACAACTGCATCACAAAGAATAAAATACTTAGGGAAAACGTTAACCAAGGAGATAAAAGAACTTTATACTGAAAACCATGCCATTAATGAGAGAAACTGAAGACAAAAATAAATGGAAAGATAATCCATGCTCATGGTTTGAAAGAATATATGTTGTTACTCTGTCCATACTGAGCAAAGCATGTATAGATACCTTGCAATCCATATCAAAATTCTAATGGCATTTTTCACAAAAACAGAATAAACAGCCCTGAAATTTGTATGGGACCACAAAAGACCTTGAAGAGCTAAAACAATATTGAAAAAGAAGAACAGGGGCACCTGGGTGGCTCATTGGGGTAAGCCTCTGCCTTCGGCTCAGGTCATGATCTCAGGGTCCTGGGATGGAGCCCCACATCGAGCTCTCTACTCAACAGGGAGCCTGCTTCCCTCTCTCTGCCTGCCACTCTGACTATTTGTGATCTCTCTCTCTGTCAAATTAAAAAAAAAAAAAATCTTTAACACAGAATACAGGAATATACAATCAAGAAAGGACAGTCTCTTTAATAAATGGTGTTGGGAAAACATGACATGTTCATAAGAATGAAACTATATCTCTAACTCACATATACACAAAAATTAACTCAAAATGGACTAAAGACTTGAACATAAAAGCTGGAACCATACAACTCCTAGAAGAAAGCAGGTGGTAAACTCCTTAATATCAGTCACAACAATGATTTTTTTATTTTATATCAAAAGCACAGGCAACAAAAGCAAAAATAAAACAGTGGAACTATAGCAAACTGAAAAGCTTTTGCACAGCAAACGTAACCATGAACAAAAGAAAAAGGTAACTTAGGAAATGGGAAAAAATATTTGCAAACCGTATATCTGACAAAGAGTTAATATCCAAAATATGTAAAGAACTCATACATCCCGAGAGTGGAAAAAAAATCTAATTAATACATCAGCAAGGGAACTGAGTAGACACTTTTCCAAAGAAGACATGGAAATGGCCAAATGGTACATGAAAATGTGCTCAACATCACTAAATATTAGGGAAATGCAAATCACAACCACAATGAGAAATCATCTCATACTTGTTAGCATGTCTGCCATCAAAAAGATAACAGGTAACAACTGCTGGTAATGAGCTAGAGAAAAGGAAACCCATGTGCACTCTTGGTAGGAATGTAAATTAGTGCAGCCACTATAGAGAACAGTACAGAAGTTGTTCAAAATATTAAAAACAGAACTATGATGTTGTCTAGCAATGCTAATTCTGGGTATTTATGCAAAGGAAATAAAATCATTACGTTGAAGAGAATCTGCACCTCAATTTCAGTGCAGCAATATTTACAATAGCCAACACATGGAAACAATCTACAGATTTACCAAAGAATAAAAGGATAACGAGATGTTTGTGTGTGTGTGTGTGTGTGTATATATATATATATATATATATATATATATATATATATATGATGGAATTTTATATAGCCAGATAAAAGAATGGCATCCTGTCATTTGCAACAATATGGTGAACCTTGAGGTGGAAATGGTAAGTGAAATAAATCAGACAGAAAATATGGTGAACCTTGAGGTGGAAATGGTAAGTGAAATAAATCAGACAGAAAAGTACAAATACTCTATGATTCCATCTACATGTGGAATTTTAAAAAATGAACTCATAGAAACAAAGAAACTGTGAGTTGCTAGCAATAGGGGCTGATGAGATGGGGGACATGCATGAAGGTATAAGGTAGAAACTGAGACTAAGAGGTGCCTATGTGGCTCAGTTGGTTAAGCATGTGCCTTTGGCTCAGGTAGTGAGCCCAGGACCCTGGCATTAAGCCCTACATTGGTCACCCTGCTCAGTGGGGAGCCTGCTTCTCCCTCTCCCTCTGCCCCCAACTCGTGGTTGCTCTCTCTCTCTTAAATAAAATCTTTAAAAATATAAGAAACTTACACTGATAAGGTAAGTGCTTAGGAAATAATATACAGCATGGTACTTAGAGTTAACAATACTGTTTTGTATATTTGAATGCTACTAAGAAAGAACAGTTCATGCAGTCTCACAAGGAAAAAATCTGTAACTATATGAGTTGATGGATGTTAACTAAACTTATTGTGGTAACAATTTGGCAATATATACATACATCAAATCACTATACTATATACCCTGAACTAATACAGTTATATGCTGATTATGTATCAATAAAACTGGGAAAAAATTAAAGTTAAGGGAGGTGTGAAGATACTTTCTGACCAAATAAAGATATACAGATTATAATATTGGAACCAAATTAAAACTCCAGATCTGAAAGGTATAAAACTGACATGAAAATTCACTAGAGGAATGCAATATTAAATATGAACTATGAGAAGAAAGAATTGATGAATCTGGAGATAGATAAATGGACACTATGGAAACCAAAGAACAGAGAAGGAAAAAAAGAAAAACATGAACAGGGGCTCAGGGAAATAGGGGACACAACTAAAAGATACCAATGTGTATAATGAGAATATCAGAAAGAGAAAAAGTGAAAGGAGCAGACAAATATTACAAGAAAAAAAATGGTTGAAACTTCCAAAATTTGATGTAAAACATTATGCATCTAAGAACCTCAACCAACACTAGTTAAGATAAACATAAAGAGATGCACATGTGGACACATCAACAACACTGAAAATGTGAAATCTCTAACTGAGAGCAATTAGAGAAAACAGAGTCATCACATACACTGGAACTCCAGTAAGATAAACAATGGCATTCTCATCAGAAACAAGGAAAGCTAGAACACAGTAAAAATGGATAATATATTTAGACTACAGAAAGAAAAAAGCAACCTGTCAAACAAGACCTCAGACCAATGAAGTAATATTTTTTCTAAATGAAGGCAAAATAAAAACATTCACAAATAAGGAAAAATTGGCAGAATTTATTTCTAGCTGACCCCCCTCATAAGAAATACTTTTTAAAAAGCTTTCAGGACTGAAAGCAAATGACACCAAATTATAATCAAAATACACACATACACACACACCATGAAGTGCAAAGGTTATTAAGTATGCAACTATAAAAAAAATAATTGCATATTTCTCCTTTTTTTTAATTGATTTAAAAAGCAATTGCATAAAATAGTATATATGTAATTATATTCTTGAGCCTGTAACACACAGAAACAAAATATAATTGACAGAACAGCACAAAAGGCTTGGGAAGGAGAATGCTGTACTGAGTTAGGAAATGACACTAGATGGTAACTCGAACCACAAGAATATAAAGAATCAAATGGAAAACACTATTACACACACACACTCACACACTTTCTTCTCTTAGTTTCTTGAAAAGACATAAAATTATATAACCTAATAATAATAACAATGTTTGAATAGTCGACCTTTAAACACTAGGTGTTTGAACTATTCAGGTCCACTTATAAGCAGGCTTTTTATATTACAGTATTGTAAATGTATTTTGACTTCTTGATCTTCTTGATGATTTTCTTAGTATTTACTTCATTTTCCCTAGCTTACTTTTCTGTAAGAATATGGTATATATAATACTTACAACATGCAAAAGTATATGCTAATTGACTGCTTATATTATCAGTAAGGCTTCTGGTCAACAGTAAAAATCAGTAAACTGATTAAATCAGTAAACTGTTTTTGGGGAGTCACAGCAGATTTTTGACCACTAACACTCATGGTTTCAAAAGTCACCTATATCGTTGGGATGGTACAACATATATAGAGGAAATATGTGTAATAACTGTAGAAGGGAGAAGAGAATTACATAGAAATATTTTCATATCTCACTGAAACTGTTATTATAAATATATAGAATCTAATAAGATATTTGACAAAAGCTCTAGAGTAACTACTAAGAAAATATTTTTAAAATACAGTGAAAAATGTTAAAGGAATTATAATGTTATACTATTGGAAAATTGAATGTCCATATATACAAAAGAATGAGTTGTGTCCTTACATTACACAAATATTAGTAAAAATTGGATCAAAGACCTAAATGTATGACCTAAAAGTATAAAATTCCTAGCAGGAAACGTAAGGCAAACGCTTCATGACATTGCATTTGTCAATGATTTCTTGGGTATGACCCCAAAGATAGAGGCAACAAAAGGAAAAAGAGACAAATTGGACTTTGTTAAAATTAAAACAAACAAACAAACAAAAAAACTCTATATCAAACCATGATGTCAACAGAATCTAAAGGCAACCAAGAATGGAAGAAAATATTTACAAATCATATATCTAATAAGGGATGAATATCCAGAATACACAGAGAATGTTTAAACTTCAACAACAAAGAAACAAACAACCCAATTTAAAAATAGGCAAAGAGCTTGAACAGACCTTTCTCCAAAGAAGATATACAAATGACCAATAAGCACAAGAAAAGATGGTCAACATCATAAATCATTTGGGAAACACAAATCAAATAAATGAGATACCACCTCGCAGCCATTAAGATGACTTCAATTTAAAAAAAAAAGGAAAATAATAAGTGTGGAGAGAATATGGAGAAATTAGAACCTGTATGCACTATTTGTGCAAATTTTAAAAGATACAGCCATTGTGGAAAATAATATGGCACTTTTTAAAAAGGTTAAAAGTGGAATTACCAAAGAATCATCCATTTTCATTTCTGGGTATATATCCAAAAGAATTAAAAGCAGGATTTGAAGAAGTATTTGTATAGCAAAATTCATAGCAGCATTTTTCATATTAATTAAAATGTGGAAGGAACCTAAGTATCTACTGACAGATGAATCAATAAATGTGGTATATGTATTCAGTGGAACCCAAAAAGAAAGAAACTTTGACATACACTACAACACGAATGAACTCTCATATGCTGTGTGAAATAGGCCAGTCACAAAAGAACAAATATTGTATGATCCTATTTATAGGAAGTTTCTGAAGTAGTCATCTTCTTAAAGACAGAAAGTAGAATACTGGTGGCCAACAGCAATTTCCTGAGAATTAGAGGGAGCCAAAAAATAGGAGTTAGTGTTTAACCAGTGGGGTTTCATTTAGAAGAGAGGAAAACATTCTGGAGATAGATATCAACCAAACAACATGAATGTACTTAATATTTTTGGAAAGTACACCTAAAAATTGTTAAGATGGAAAATTTTATGAGCATTTTTCCACTTTAAAAAAACTGGAGAATAAAAAGGAGTCAACCATTTCAGAGAATACCTTGGTATTTCCTTAAAATGATAAACATGAAGTTACTATATAGACTAGCAATTCCATTCCTTGCTATATATCAAAGAGAAAAGAAAATGTATTTCCCTACAAAAACTTTACATGAATGTTTATAACAGTATTATTCATAACAACAAAAAGTGGGACAATCCAAAAGCCTATAAACTGATAAATGGATAAATAAAATATGGCATATCCAAAATGGCCATGGTGGAAAAGTATGGAGATTCCTCAAAAAATTAAAAAATAGAGCTACCCTATGACCCAGCAATTGCACTACTGAGTATTTGCCCCAAAGATACAGATGTACTAAAACGAAGGGCCATATGCACCACAATGTTCGAAGCAGCGATGTTCACAATAGCCAAAATGTGTGAAGAGTCATGATGCCCTTCAATAGAAGAATGAATAAAGATGTGGTCCACATAAACAATGCAATATTACTCAGCCACCAGAAAGGATGAATACCCATCTTTTGCATCAACATGACTGGGACTGTAGAAGATTATGCTAAGTGAAATAAGTCAAACAGAGAAAGTCAATTATCATATGGTTTCACTTATATGTAGAACATAAGGAACAGCACAGAGGACATTAGAAGAAAGAAGGGAAAAATGAAGGGGGAGAAATCGGTGTGGGAGACAAGCCATGAGAGACCATGGACTCTGGGAAACAAACTGAGGGTTTCAGAAGGGTAGGGGGGGTGGGAGAATGGGAGAGCCTGGTGATGGGTATTAAGGAGGACACAAATTGTACGGAGCACTGGGAGTTATATGCAAACAATGAATCATGGAACACTACATCAAAAACTAACAATGTACTGTATGGTGACTGACCTGACACAATAAACAAACAAACAAACAAATAAATATTTGTTTGTTTGGCATATCCAAAGGAATATTCTCGCAATAAAAATAATGAAGTACTAACACATATTATAAGATGAATGAATTTTTAAATTACTATGCTCAATGAAAGACGCCAGTCACAAAAGGACACATTTATTCATTCTGCAAAAATCCAAAACAGGCAATTAACAAAGACAATAAGTACATTAATGATTGTCTAGGAAGGATGGGAGGGTTCTGAAACAATGAATTCTGGAACACTGAAAAGAAATTTAAAAAAAATTTTGATGGTTATAATGACTGCACAACTCTGAGAATATACTAAAAACCACTGAAGTTGTAATTTTTTTTTTAAAGATTTTATTTACTTATTTGACAGAGAGAGACACAGCAAGAGAGGGAACACAAGCAAGAGAAGTGGGAGAGGGAGAAGCAGGCTTCCCACAGGGCAGAGATCCTGATGCGGGGCTTGATCCCAGGACCCTGGGATCATGACCTGAGCTGAAGGCAGACGCTTAATGACTAGGCCACTCAGGCACCCCTGAATTTATTATTTAAATCAGTGAATTGTATGGTATATGATTTACACCTTTAGTAAAGAATAAGCTATTTAAAATAAAAAAGATCCCTAGGAAAGGGAAGTCATGTATCTAATTAGGCTTCCTACTTACCCCACCCACCCACCCCCCAAAAAGTGAAAGTATATTCACAAAGAATTAGAGGACATATAACAAAACATAATTTTAACAAGTCTAAATGCCCTCAGTGACAGCCAGGTCAAATCTAAAACACTGTGTTCAGTTCTTGCCTTTACACTCAAAATATAGCTTATTCTGGGTGGTTTTCTCAAATCCAATTATCTTAACTAAGTCACTGATCTGAATAAACCAATGAAATAACTAAATTAAAAAGTTATAAATAACATATACAAAAAATTATCTAATTTTACCCTTTTGGGAATATGATATACATTATACCAGTATACATAATTGAGTTTTGGCCTACATGTTTTTAGCAATATCTGATATTCTCCCAAGCCACTGGGCTCTATAGAATCTTCCTGGAAGCAAAATGAGAAAGTGGAATTTCATTAAATATGCTATTAGTTATTTATAGAAAAGGAAGCCATAAAATAGAACTTTACAAGGAGAAAAGAAAACTACCACCTTCTTAGCTTACTTTTTAAATTATAGTTTAAGTAACAAGTTATATGAAAGTTTTTGTCAAAATAAACTGTTCGGAAATACATTTGAAAAACTTGTCAGGGATCTTACTTTCATCAGGAAAAAATGGAATTTTTTCTTCACTGTATCTGTTCTCAGTATTCTGAGCATCAAGTACTTATAAACCTAAACCATGAGGGTTGGTGAGGTTATCACTTCCTTTTGCTCCTGGAGTTAGGTCTCAATATCTCATACACACGGACAAAGACACTAAGCCTTGAGAACCAGTGTTGATCAAAATTTAAATAGAGCCATCAGGTCACTAGAGAGTACATTTTTGTACTGAACATCAACAAAGGGCTGAATATTAGAATCAGAACTACCTGGATAATGGAAAAAATGTAGGTTTTCCCATTGTATATTGCCTATATAGACCACACACACACAACGGTAATATAGTGTAAAAGCCACAATAGATGTTTAGATAACACATAAGAGGACCACACAGGAGATCATAAAGAGTAGCAAGGAGGGGGCACCTGGGTGGCTCAGTTGTTAAGCGTCTGCCTTTTTAGCTCAGGTCATGATCCCAGGATCCTGGGATTGAGCCCCACATCGGGCTCCCTGTTCCTTGGGAGGCCTGCTTCTCCCTCTCCCACTCTCCCTACTTGTAGTTGCTCTCTTGCTGTCTCTCTTTCTCTCTGTGTCAAACAAATAAATAAAATCTTAAAAAAAAAAAAAAATAGGGTAGCAGGGAGGAAAAACACTAGCTCAATCAGCTCAACCAGACTTCACACTTAAATGCATTACCTTAAAAAAAAAATTAGGGCTTTCTTTAAACTTAACTTTCATTTAGTTTCTCTCAGAAGGGAAAAAAAAAATTAGGGTACTTACAGTTTACTATACTGTTTAGGTAGTAGAAAAAGCAGCAAGGACTGGTCTACTTTAAATTACAGCCCCAAAGTCTAGATTTTCCCAGCTGTGTAGATTCTCTGTAATCTCTCAAAGAAAAGTATTTAATAATTTTTAAACTCTCAGAATATCTCTGAAAGAAACAACCAGTTTGTCCTACCTTTCCTTTTGTCATTTTCTTCCTAATTTGGGTTGTGCCACAAGCAGGTGTTTCTTAAGAAGCTCATTAGAGAAGCATACTTATGCAAACTTTTTATTAGCAAACCTCTTTACCTGCCTATTTGGTTATCTTCCCATCCCACAGCCAGAAATCTTCCACTGAAAAACCCATAGAAGAGTTCATAAAATGGACTCAACTGCCATTATTCCATTGGGGTTATTGCTTTATAGGTGTTAAATCTCACAGTCTTTTAGTTTCTGTGGTCTCACTCTTCAGATACCAACATAAACCAAAACAAAGGAAAAACAAAAACTGAGGAGAAAAAGACAGATAGATGACAGATAAAACCTTATTGTGAGAAAACAATTAAAGATCAAAACTCATATACCTACAGATCATACAGAAAAAAAATTTCCAAACATTTTGAAGTCAGTGCCAAGAGGCAGTCATATTTCTTTCCCTAAATATTCCCCAGTCATTTTTTAAAATTTTATTTATGTATTTGACAGAAAAAGAGAGAGAGAGAGAGAGCATGCACATGCAGGGGGAGTGGCAGGCAGACTGAGAGGGAGAAGCAGGCTTCCCAGTGAGCAGAGAACCCAATGTGGGGCTTGATCGCAGGACCCTGATATCATGACCTGAGCCAAAGGCAGCCTCTTAACCAACTGAGCCACCCAGGTGCCCCAGTCATATTTTTGACAAACATAGGAAACAAATTAAATCAAATGCCAAGTCAAGTCATTGTGCTATACACCTTAAAATTATAAAATGCTATATGGCAATTATATCTCAATAAAATAGAGAAAAAAATAAAATAAAGCCAAGAAAGTCAAAACTAAGGCTGGAAGTGGAAAGAGCACAATGCTTCTTTGTCAGGTAGCCCATCACTATGCAGTTTTATGAGCTGAGATAAATCACAACTCAAACAAGCTTTGAAATAACTAATATTTAATAAGTTTATTATTAAACTTATTAAACTTATTAAATAAGACTTGGTGTAGGAAAGAAAATTCCAAAAACAGTGTGGCAAACAGACACTAAGGTGATCTCCAATGATCCCCTCCCCTTGAGTGTGGGTAGAACCTGTGACTTCCTTCTAACTAAAAGAACAGAGCAAACCTGACACTGTATCACTCCAATAACCAGAATATTCCAACCCAAAGCAAAATAATGCACATTCCTCTAGAGCGCACATGGAGGATTCTCCAGTACAGGTCCCACAGTGGGTCACAAATCAAGTCTCAACTGGTACCAAAAGACATATTCTCAGACCATAATGCTTTGAAACTTGAATTCAATCACGAGAGGAAATTTGGAAGGAAAGCAAATACGTGGAGGCTAAAAAGCACCCTACTAAAGAATGAAAGGATCAACCGGGAAACTAAAGAAGAATTTAAAAATTCATGGAAATAAATGAAAATGAAAACACAACTGTTCAAAATCTTTGGGATGCAGCAAAGACAGTCCTAAGAGGAAAGTGTATAGCACTACAAGCCTTTCTCAAGAAACAAGACTTCAAATACACAACCTAAAGGAGCTGGAGAAAGAAGAGCAAATAAAGCTTAAGCCCAGCAGGGGAAGAGAAATAATAAAGACCAGATCAGAAATCAATGAGATAGAAACCAGAAAAAGAGTAGAACAAATCAACGAAACTAGGAGCTGTTCTTCAAAAGAATTAATAAGATTGATAAAACACCTGGCCAGACTTATCAAGGAGAAAAGAAAAAGGACCCAAATAAATAAAATCATGACTGAAAGAGGAGAGATCACAACCAATACTGAAGAAATACAATTGTAAGAACATATTATGTGCAACTATATGCCAACAAATGGGCAATCTGGAAGAAATGGATGCATTCCTAGAGACGTATAAACTACCAAAACAAAACCAGTAAGAAATAGAAAAACTGAACTGATTTAAATTAAAGGAGCAATCAAAAAATCTCCCAACAAGCAAGAGCCCAGAGCCAGATGGCTTACTGGGGGGAATTCTACTAAACATTTAAAGAAGAATTAATAGCCATTCTTCTGAAGGTGTTTCAAAAAACTGAAATGGAAGGAAAACTTCTAAACTCTTTCCGTAAGGCCAGCATTACCTTGATCCCCAAACCAGACAAAGACCCCACCAAAAAGGAAAGTTAAAGACCAATATTCCTGATGAACATGGATGCAAAAATTCAGTGTAAAATACTAGTCAATAAGATCCAACATTACATTAAAAGGATTATTCACCACGACCAAGTGAGGGATTTATCCTGGGCTGCAAGGCTGGTTCAATATCCATAAATCAATGTGATATACTACCTAAATAAAAGAAAGGACAAGAACGGTATAATCCTTTCAATAGATGCAGAAAAAGCATTTAACAAAGTACAGTATATTTTCTTGATTACAACTCTTCACAGTGTGGGGATAGAGGGCACATCCCTTAATATAAAAGCCATCTATGAAAAGCCCACAGGAAATATCATTCTCAGTGGGGAAAAACTGAAAGTTCTTCTCCTAAGGTTAGGAACACAGCAGGGATATCTACCATCACCATTGCTGTCCAACATAGTACTAGTAGTCGTGGCCTCAGGAATCAGACAACAAAAAGAAATAAAAGGCATCCAAATCAGTAAAGAAATCAAACTCTCACTTTTTGAAGATAATATGATACTTTACATGAAAAACCCAAAAGACTCCAGTCCATCCCAAAATTGACAGAACTCATACAGGAATTCAGCAACATGGCAGAATATAAAATCAATGCACAGAAATCAGTTACATTTCTATACACTAACAACAGACAGAAGAGAAGTTGAGTCGATCCCATCTATAACTGTACCCAAAAATCAAAAGATAGCTAGGAATAAATCTAACCAAAGAGGCAAAGGATATATACTCAGAAAACTATAGAATACTCATGAAAGAAATTGATGAAGACACAAAGAAATGGAAAAATGTTCCATGCTCTTGAATTGGAAGGACAAATATTGTGAAAATGTCTATGCTAACTAACCAGAGAAATCTACACATTCAATGCCATCCCTATCAAAATATTATCAAGTTTTTTCACAGAACTAGAACAAATAATTGTACAATTTGTATGGAACCAGAAAAGATCTCAAATAGCCAAAAGAATGTTGAAAAAGAAAGCCAAAGCTGGTGGCATCAAAATTCCAGACTTCAAGCTCTATTACAAAGCTGTAATCATCAAGACAGTATGGTACTGACACAAAAACGGACCCCTAGATCAATGGAACAGAATAGAGAGCCCAGAAATGGACCCTCAATTCTATGGTGAACTAATCTTCAACAAAGCAGGAAAGAATATCCAGTGGAAAAAAGACAGTTTCTTCAATAAATCGTGTAGGGAGAATTGGACAGCCACATGCATTAGAATGAAACCAGACCACTTTCTTATTACACCATCCACAAAACTAGAGACAAAATGGATGAAGGATCTAAATGTGAGACAAGAATCCATCAAAATCCTTGAGGAGAACATGGGCAGCAACTTCTTTGACCTCTGCTGCAGCAATTTCATGTCTACAAAGGCAAGGCAAACAAAGGCAAATATGAACTATTGGGACTTCATCAAGATAAAAAGCTGTTGCACAGCAAAAGAACAGCTGACAAAATCAAAGACAACAGACAGAATGGGAGAAGATATTTGCAAACAACGTGTCAGATAGAGGGCTTGTATCTAAGATCTATACAGAACTTAACAAACAACACCCAAAGAACAAATAATCTAATCAAGAAATATTTTAGTATATGTGCAGCCGAAGTGAGCACTCTAATCAAGAAATAGGCAGAAGTTATGAACAGACCTTTCTCCAAAGTAGGGATCCAAATGGCCAACAGACACATGAAAAAAATGCTCAACATCACTCAGCATCAGGGAAATGCAAATCAAAACCACAATAAGATACCACCTCAACACCTGTCAGGATGGTAAAAATTAACAAGTCAGGAAATGTCAGATGTTGGCGAGGATGTGGAGAAAGGGGAATGTTCTTACACTGTTGGTGGGAATGCAAATTACTGCAGCTACTCTGGAAAACAGTATGGAGGTTGCTCAAAAAAGTTGAAAATGTAACTACTCTATGACCCAGCAATTGCATGTCCAGGTATTTACACCAAAGATACAAAGAGCAATCCAAAGGGGTATCTGCACCCCAGTGTTTACAGCAACAAAGTCCACAATAGCCAAACTATGGAAAGAGCCCAGATGTCCAGCAAGAGATGAACATCTTCTTTACCTAAACAAGTTGTGGTATATATTTACAATGGAATATTATGCAGACATCAAAAAATGAAATATTTCCATTTGCAACACTGTGGGTGGAACTAGAGGGTATTATGCTAAGTAAAATAAGTCAATCAGAGAAAGACAATTATCACATGCTCTCAGCAATATGTGGAATTTAAGAAACAAGGCAGAGGATCACAGGGGAAGAGAGGGAAAAATGAAGCAAGATGAAACCAGAGAAGGAGATAAACCAGAAGAGATTCTTATTCTTAAAAACAAACTGAGGGTTTCTAAAGGGGATGAGGGTAGAGGGATGGGGTAACTTGCTGATGGACATTGGGGAGGGTATGTGTTATAATCTGGGTATTATATAAGACAGATGAATCACAGATCTGTACCCCTGAAACAAATAATACATTATATGTAGAAAATAATACATTATATGTAGAAAGAAAGAAAGAGAAAGAAAGGAAGGAAGGAAGGAAGGAAGAAAAAAGAGAAAGAAGGAAAGAAGGAAAAAATTACTACAAATATACTACCAAATTCCAATCAAGAGCCTTTGGGCAGGCAAGCAAACGTTCTATTTTGAAAAATTAACAACTTTTGACAATGTACATTCTTTTTTAAATTAACAACTGAAAATCAGTATACAGTAGACCTCTCTTAGTTTAACCAATCTTTTTTTCTGAGACAACCTTCTCTCTCATTTAATTAGAGTATCCTACCATTCTAGTAACAGGTATCTATCCCATGACTAATCAAGCAAGATAGACTGCTACAGTGACTGCCTGATGTCACATGACAACATTAACCAGATCAACAAAATCAGAATTTTTCCATGGAATTTTACATTTCAGAACTGGAAGTGAAGAGAGATCACGCAGTTAGAAGAAAGGAAACTAGAGTAAGTTAGAGACATCTCCCTGGTTTCATGGAGAAACTTATTCTCACTTATTCATAAGTGAGAATAAAGCCAATAAAGACCAAAAGATATGATGGCAGAGGGTGACAAACAAATGCAATTGCACAAACTCCTTAAGTCTATTATTTGGGGTTTCCATACTTGACCAGGGTTTTAAGCTCTCCTGATTCCATGATAAGTGCATAGCTACATAAGTCTATCAAGTCCAATTTTATTTTTTAAGTTAGTTTGACTCAGGTTTCTGTAAATTAGATAATCCACTAAATAAAATGATACATTACTTATTTAATTTAAAAATTCTAATACTGGGGACACCTGGGTGGTATCAGTCAGTTAAGTGTCCAACTCTTGATTTCAGCTCAGGTCATGATCTCAGAGTTAGGAGATGGAGACCCACATGAGATGCCATGTTCAATGTGGCATCTGTTTGAAATTCTCTCTCACTCTCCATCTGCCCCTTCTCTTGCTCATTCTCTCACTCTCTAAAAATAAATAAATAAATTCTTTTTAAAAATTTCCAATACTCTATGCCTCAGATCTCCAACTCAGATATTGTCCATCTTTAATTATATATGGTCTTTGACTATAAGAATAATACCTGTTAAACCTAATTCTGAAGAACTTAATACAAGCATCTAGTAATTTTTTTTTTGATTGATAAATTCTAAAATGAATAAACTCACAAAAAAATTAAACATACATTCTCAGGAATGTTTGGAATGAAAGAAATGAGGGAAAGTCTTCTAAAAGCAAAGTTAAAATCCGAAGTCTCTGGATTTGCAGTTCTGACATAGAACATAGTACTATAATATTATTCTTCAAGCCTAGATTAAGCTCTATTGTCCCAATATATAACTTACAGACTAATAAATACATAATCCAAAAAAGAAACTCATTAAAAATGATAATAACTTACATTTAGAGACAAAATTACAAAGATAATTTTGGTAGCTGTCTTAGATTTAGCAGAACTATTGGAAGCAGAGCAAAATGAATGATCCATAACATTTAAACAGCTGCCATTAAATGCATTTTCACATCAAATGAATTTATCTTTAGAGAAACAAATGATAACAATATAAAAATTCTTGTATTTTGTTTAATAAACATTAAAGGACTCAGAGATACTGTAAAAATGAAATTTAATAAATAGACATAAAAAACATTAACTAAATTTAAGTACCTGAACATGCGGTATCAGAATATACAGCTTCACGGAAAATAAGCACTTCGAAAACCACTGTTTATCCTCTGCTGACTGGCATTTTTAAGAAATTCAGTTCACCATAGCAACCTGTCTTAACACTAGCAGATAAGTACAGGCTAAATTTAGATATGATTGCTTTCCAGACAGCAATCCTGTCTTTGGTTCACATTTAATGCCATGATCCAGAGGACCAAAATATCACTCAATCAGAATGTAGTGTGAAGTCAAGTATATTCAGGGAGATAGAGCTATGTTTCAGAACCATGAAAAGAAGTTTCCACCAAAAAAGGTAAGATTTGTAAAGAAGTACATTAAAGTACATAAAACTTCCATGTTTAAGGAATTTACATTACAATCAGATATAACTATTCTATTCAATTTTATCTATGAAATCCTGTGATTAAGTTCTGATCATTAATAATATCAAAATACATTTCAACTAGCATGCTGTTATTATTATACTGCATTTCCAATGTGGCATTACCTAACTAAAAAAGTGATTTCTTTTACACAAAAACAATTCTTTACAGATGAGGTATAACAAGAATTGTAGTAATACATGGCAAGTAATACAATACAATATAAGGGAAATGAATTGATTAAAATGCTATTGTAACAAAATTACTATGGACAAATTTATGGTTCATAATATTCACAATAATAATGAAAGGAAATAACAGTTTTGTACAGTTTACTGCATAATATGCCAAAGTTCATAACAGACATTTTTCTGTAATCTCTAGATGACTTCCAATGAAATCATTAAAAAGACAAAATATAAAGAAGTAAGTGAAGTTCAATTAGAAATACCAAGAACAGGGGCGCGTGGGTGGCTCAGTGGTTTGGGCCTCTGCCTTCGGCTCGGGTCATGATCTCAGAATCCTGGGATCGAGTCCTGCGTCAGGCTCTCTGCTCAGAGGGGAGCCTGCTTCCTTCTCTCTCTCTCTGCCTGCCTCTCTGCCTACTTGTGATCTCTCTCTCTGTCAAATAAATACATTAAAAAAAAAAAAAAAAGAAATACCAAGAACATATCACAGAACACCCATTAGAATGTCCTATCAACAACAACAAAAACACAAACAAACAGGAAATAATGAGAATTGGTGAGGAAGTCGAGAAATTGGAAATTTGTGCACTATTGGAGGGAACATAAAATGATGCAGTCAATATGGGGAAAAAAGTACAGCAGTTCTTCAAAAATTAAAATTGAGTTACCATATGATGTAGAAACTCTGCTCCTGTGTATACAACCAAAAGAACAGAAAGCAGAGTCTCAAAGAGATAATTGCACATCCATGTTCATAGCAGTATTATTCACAATAGACAAAAGCTAAAAGCAATGCTGTGTCCACTGATGGATGAACAGATAAACAAAACGTGTTATACATATATCCAACAGAATATTAGTAAGCCTTAAAAAAGGAATTCTTATACATGCTACAAAATGGGAGAACTTCCATAGGACTATTATGATAAGTAAAATAAACCAACCACAAAAACAAATACTGTATGATTCTACTTATGTGAAATTTCCACAGAAGTCAAAATCATAGACACAGAAAGCATGATAGTAGTTGCCAAAGACTAGAAGGTGGATGGGGAGTTACTGCACTGCAGTTCTGTAAGATGAAAAATTTCTAGGGATCGACTGCATAACCATCTGTGTACACTTCACATTACTGAATCATACAATTAAAATTGGTTGAGATGGTGAATTTTATGTTATTTTTATTTTATGACAATTAAAAGAAATACAGAGAAAACAGACAAGAAAAAGTATTTCTTGATCCATACATAATTTATCTAGGAGTCAGAATTAAGATCCATTTGATCATCCTTTTTTATAAATCATAAGAGGTTATAAATTGGTAATATATTTTCAAAATCTGGATATCACTGAAACAATTTAAAATACACTGAATAACATTAAGGGGGGGAAAAGAGAAGAATTACATATTTGCCAGGTTGTACAAAATTCTCGAAGAATATAAACTTTCCCTGTTTGACTACAAAGAAAATTACTAGTATCCTGCATTGTAAATTACATTTCTAGTGTCAAGAATTCTGCTATGAATTAAACTACTCTTCCTATATCTGACTTATATAACACATATCTACGATGGTCCTAAACTTTTTTTTTTTAAGATTTTATTTATTTATCTGACAGAGATCACAAGTAGGCAGAAAGGCAGGCAGAGAGAGAGGAAGGGAAGCAGGCTCCCTGCTGAGCAGAGAGTCTGATGTGAGGCTCTATCCCAGGACCCTGGGATCATGACTTGAGCTGAAGGCAGAGGCTTTAACCCACTGAGCCACGCAGATGCCCTAAGGATTTCTGCAAATTAAACAAGACACACCCACCTATACCATGCATATCACCGCCATCAACACAGTGAATAGTACAGACAGGTATTTAATTCTGTTAGCCCTTTTCATTCTTTAGTTATTTTTCCTCTTTTGATACTTAAACAGCTTTAATAATTTCTATAAATGCTTCTGAGTTCAAACAACTATTTCCGTTAAGTGGTATATAACGAAGTAATAAGAAACCGAAAGTATAAATATGTAATATGTTTTGCTTTTCATCTTCAGCATACAGTCAACGGGGATTTAAAAGTATTTTTGAGAATTACCTCTACAAAGAACACAACTAAATATAACTTAAAGAACGTTATATACAGTAATTCATTTGCACATAAGTCAACTCTAGCATAAATAACGAGAAGCAGCATAAATGATTTTTGGAATTTAAATAGCATGCATCCCTTAACTTAAAAAAGAGAAAAAAATTTATGTTATCATGCTAGAGAATAACTTCCTAATGTATAAAAAGTATATATCATATTGGATATGTTTTTAATATGGTGAAACATCAAGCTAAATTTGACAATGCTTTTCAATTTGCCATTGAAAAACCACAAGTAAAACAAGAGGTCTTACAGCACAACAGAACATATTATACACACAGCAGAAGAAATCAGTCTTAAAATACTTAAAATCATAAACACAAGATGAACTTTTAAAACAGATAAAATTGTTCATTTTGAAATTTAATGCTCATGCAAATTACTAATTCAAACAAATCCTTAGACACATTCATCAGCAAGAAATGAATGTCAAAATCCTCTACTTGGTCTTACACTTAACACCTGTAGGAGTGCTATAGAAAAAATTATTCTTAGAATAACTACCAAAGAAGAGAGCTTCTCAGGTACCCCCTTTACCTCAATCTTCCCACAAGTGACATGCTGCTCTCATTATTAAAACAATTCAAAATTTAGTAGAAAGGCCAGAATGTCTTTCTTAGGGATTCACAACTTTCTCATCTTTTTCTCTCATGGCATCCGTCCTTCATGTTCTTATAACATAGGTCACTCCGTTCATTCAAACCCTGTAATTAGTTTTACCATACAATGGAAGCAAAATCTTGGGGACTGTAATATACACAGTCTAGATAAATGCGGGCCTATCACATTATTCTATTAGCCTGACACAGATTTAAAAGTATCAATTAATCACTTTTTGTTCTGCCTTTTCATTCTCCTCTGAGGCAATTAACCCTTAAAACTTCATTCACTTATAGACACACACTCACACAGACACACATACCACATTTGACTTCATTTTGGTTTTTTTTTTTTACTTTGCCCACATATATATATACTACTCGGAGTGTCAATACTGACCAGATAGCCTGGCTTCTCTTCAGCTTATTTTTCCCTTCTCTCTTTATCCTGATTCCTTTTGAATAGCCTTAGCGATTGTAATACTTAATTTTTCTTTATACATCAACTCCTTTCAGAATTAGCAGCTCAGGAATCTGGAGTATTTATCAAATGCCAGTTATTTCTTTAAGCAGCAGATTATTTTTACTGTAAAGACATTATTATTTCTGACATATTTTCAACTCAATGTTGCAACACAAACAATTCAGCTCCATATAGACCCATGAAGAATACATGAATCAATGAACAAATAGTAAAGATTTTTGTCAGGAGTTTGGAACAGAAGAGAGGTAAATGACTTTAAGAAAAAAATCCATACCCATGAGGTATATACTAAATGAATATTGTTATAGAATAATAACTCAGAATAAAACATTTCCCTTCATAACAACAGAAAAAAATACATTAATTTCTACATTAGGTATTTCCTTCCTTTAAGAATTTTGCTAAGGAAGAAATACATTGCTAAAATATGTATTAGAGTCATTAATAGCACATTTTGACAACTCTTAATAAAAAAAGTTCTTTCAAAGTGGTAAAGGCAAAAACAAATTCTCACTAAATTCTTACATTCAAGACTAATGCCAAGTTAAGAGAATGATGCTAAAGTAAGATATCTGGTATTCCAAAACAGAGACTCGGAATTTTCTCCAACCCATACAGTAGTAATCTCAGGGAAGTTTTCTTTCAAATGCTAAGATTAAATTTAAAATTTACTGCTAGGTTGCATAATGAATATTATTCTACATTCTCGGAAAAAGTACCAAATTCTCTCAAAACACTATAACTCATTGTTATAATCAATTATTCAAGTACAATTCTCCATAGCTTTTATATCATTAATGTCCAGATGAACACATTTTTTCCACAAAGACTACATAATACAGATAAATAATACTGTGGGGCCAAAAATATACCTTCAAATCATACAATAATGGAATAACATATTATTCATTCAAATGGATGAAATCTTTCAAAAACAATTACACAGTTTCCTCCTATATCTATAAGGGAAACAGAATTCTTCATGCAAATAAATGTTATTTGACATTAATTTAATGGGAACATTTATATCAAGTTAAAAAACAGTTCTATTCTTGATTAAATATTTATAGGACTGAAAGGACAACTGTCAATTTTCAGTAGAATAAAGATCACAGAGAAAGAATATTGACATTCCTTTAGAGTGAGGAAAAGAGAAACAGATTAATAAAAAAAATTGGGAAAACTGAGTTTACAAGTTCATTTCTAAATTCATTATATTAGAAACTTTAAGATTCAGTTATTTTCAAGATTCTGTATCTTGTGACTACATTTTTTTAAATGACTGGGGAATTCATTAAAGAATCAATATCCTTCAGATTCAACACATCCTTGTGTTTTATTCCTTGTAAAATACTCAATAAATTACTAATAAAATGTGTGGGAGTATACATTATATATGATGTGAAAGACTGATTTCCTGTTATATTTTACTGAATGTATTACATACCTCTTTAAGAAAGCACCTGCCAGCACTCCATTTTCTTTTTTCTGCAGCCTAAAGCTTAACTATTCTTGATTTTTTTTTAAATGAAAGTGATATTACCATGAGGGTATGTTCATATAGAAGATAGGATGCATAATTTATAGTAAATATTAAATTATAAAAAATTAATTCATAAAATAAAAATAGAAAGTGACATTAAGAATATGAAAAATTAAGTCCTATGAAACTTTTCAAAAATTTTTGCTTATAAAACTATCTAATGTGGGGCGCCTGGGTGGCTCAGTGGGTTAAAGCCTCTGCCTTCGGCTCAGGTCATGATCCCAGGGTCCTGGGATCGAGCCCCGCATCGGACTCTCTGCTCAGCAGAGAGCCTGCTTCCTCCTCTCTCTCTGCCTGCCTCTCTGCCTACTTGTGATCTCTGTCTGTCAAATAAAATAAAATCTTAAAAAAAAAAAAGAACTATCTAATGTAAAATATCAAATGTATTCTAAATATTCAAGTATATTATAATTATTTTATATTTATAATTATACTTATAAATATTATAAGTTATCAAAAAGCCTAAAATTGACATGAACAAATTTAATTGAACCTTTCCCAGCAAATGAATTACTCATCACCTTCTCTACCCAGTATCTACTGCCACACTGGCAAGATATCATCAGCCATTAGTAAAGACTCCTTGAAAGTTGATCATTAGTCATAATGCTATCTCTTTTTCTAATATCTCTTCATAATGCTATCTCTTCTTCTAATATCTCTTCTATTTCTAGTATATGTGCTGCCGAAGCGAGCACTCTTCTATTTCTAAAAATAAACTATTCTATACCTTCATTTCTACTGAAACTGTTGAATGTCCTTCATTATACATAACACAAATTGTTAGAAAAGAAAAACTTACTCAATGTTAAATTAGTTCTCAGTTACACATCTTTTGAGTCACACTTATCAAAATTATGCTTAGTACTGAAAACCATATACTCACAAAGAAGGATCTTGTACGAGATCTTTGAGATTTATCCCACTGCGATCTTCTGCAAGATTCCTGAAGCAACTATCACTCACTAAACATGAAAGAGAAAAAGAAAATTAATTTTTGCTTCCATTTTATTTCAGTTACTACCAACAAAATGGAATTTTAAATTAAAACTGGATCTCTGGATAGGATTTTTCCAAAGATCAATGTTAATTTCTGGGCCTAACAGATTTAGCAACAAATATTAATATTCAATAACAAGCCAATGATCTAAGTATATCACCTTTATATAAATGCAACATATAAAAGAGTAAATACATGGGTCTAAATTCTGTTTTTACTTTTATAAGATTAAACTACCAGCACATAGTGGCAAGTCACTACTAGAAACAAAAAAGGACAAGTTGACCCCCTCAAATTATTATTTTTTTAAAAGATTTTATTTATTTATTTGACAGACAGAGATCTCAAGTAGGCAGAGAGGCAGGCAGAGAGAGAGGAGGAGGCAGGCTCCCTGCTGAGCAGTGAGTCCAATGTGGGGCTCGATCCCAGGACCCTGAGACCACGACCTGAGCCAAAGGCAGAGGCTTTAACCCACTGAGCCACCCAGGTGCCCCTCAAATTATATTTTAAAAGATATTAGATAGAAATGTGACTTAATAAGAATAAACTAGGAGAAAGTGCTATCTGTTCTTAGGTAAGCTGAGCCTCCTATTGTTTTCATTTCTGGGAGAATTTGCCACTTCAAGCTATGAGTCAGAAAGAAGGACACTACTAGAGAAAAGAAAAACCAGCATAGTTCTTGATGGTTCACAGGCTGGCATGACATACTGAAATCCTATGGAACTCTAAGAAATTCTATGAAATCCTATGAAAGCCATTTTTTTTGTTGTTGTTGTTGTTGGAACATCTGCTGAGGGCTAGAACAGCACAAAAGAGTTTGGAATGAGAAAGAAAAAATGGGCAGAGGGCAAATAATGTTTTCTATAGAGCTATGGTGATTAGAAGTCAAAGTCACACGACAACAGGCAGAGCCTACCACTTTCAGTGTATAATTTCAGGAGATCATCCCTAAAAAAAATCCGCTCTCAACCAAAAGCAAATGGAGGCAGGAGGGGTGAATAAAAGGGGGCAAAACTAAAAAGGTATAGAAAAACTTCTCACAATTTCACAATACCTAAAAACAAAGTCACATCAGAAGTATCCGCAACACAAGTTTTACCCATAAAGACATTTAAGACCAGATGTAGACTAAGGATATCTAAGGCTTTCACTCTAACTACCTAGTTCAATTTGAAATTGAATTAAAGAGTTGGCACTTAATATTTAATAACATTTATATCAATTTCTTTGATCCTACAATAAATAGTATTTGGTATATGACAAAAATTACTACAAAGTATAGAAAAGGACCCAAAATGTAACCAATAAGCAAGAGAATAATTCCATATTTATATATATATATGTGTGTGTATGTGTGTATATACCACATACATACACATACATCCATATATATACACACACACGTATATATATGCATAGATAGGTACTGACCCACAGATGATACAGAATCAGAAGACAAGAATTTTATGAAAATTTAAACTTTCAAAAAATTTATTTAACATAAGTTGAAGATACAGAAAAATGTTCACAGTAGATTAAAGAAGGGAAATTTCAGCAAAGAAGTAAAAGCTATTAAAAATAATCAAATAGTAATTTTAGAATTGAAAAATATAGTATCTGAAATTAAGAAATCAGTGGATCAGTTTTGGAGCTGACTAAACACAAAAACACAGGATTTGTGATCTTGAAGAGATCAACAGAAAACATCCAAACTGAAGCAAAGAGGAAAAAAAAATAAGTGAAAAGAACAGAGCAAAAGAAACATGGGAATCAAACAGCTCAATGTAACTGTAGTTGAGGAAAGAATGGGGCAAAAGCAGTATTTTCAGAACACCTGAGAATATTCCAAAACTGATTCATTGCACTAATTCACTGACTCAGGTAGTATAACCAACCCCACACCAGAAAAAGTAAAATAAAACAACATCAGCGGCCAAAGCGCTGAAAATAAAAGATGGTAAGAAAATGGTAATAAAACGATGGTAAGAAAATCTTAAAAACAACCAGAAAGAACCTCCATGCTGTTTTCCAGAGTGGCTGCACCAGCTTGCATTCCCACCAACAGTGTAGGAGGGTTCCCCTTTCTCCGCATCCTCGCCAGCATCAACATGGAGGCTTAAGTGGGTAGAAGAATAAATGAAACAAGATGGGATTGGGAGGGAGACAAACCATAAGTGACTCTTAATCTCACAAAACAAACTGAGGGTTGCCGGGGGGAGGGGGTTGGGGAGAAGGGGGTGGGATTATGGACATTGGGGAGGGTATGTAATTTGGTGAGTGCTGTGAAGTGTGTAAACCTGGTGATTCACAGACCTGGGGATAAAAATGTATGTTTATAAAAAATATATGTTATAAAAAATAAAAAATTTAAAAAAAAAAAAAAAAAAAAAAAAAAAAACAACCAGAAAGAGAAAAAGGACACATCACTGTCAAAGGAAAAACAGTAAAACTGACAGCTGAGTATGCGACATAAACAATGGAATCCAGAAATCATGGAAAGCTTTGATTAATATGCTAAGGGAAAACTGGAAATCTTGAAGTCTAGACCTTGATAAAATATCACCCCAAATTAAATACAAAATAAGAACTTTACTTAAATGGTATTTTTGTATTTATTACTATTAATATGAAATGATGAGCTATTTTCTATTTCAATTTAACAATTTTATTCTATGTATCTTAAAGAGTCATTTCCAACCTGCATATAGAACAAGAAGAATATGACATTCACCTTATTTCTTTCAAAGATCCACTACCTAGTATTTTTTTCCCACTACCTAGTATTTAATTTGGATTTTGTATTCCCTTTTTTAATAGAGTCCCTCAAAATTATAAATCTGGATCTCTCTCTGAAATAAACAATAATACATATAAACAATGATGCTATAAAAACATTTGAAGTTGAAAAAATTGGATTCCTTTTTATTAATTCCCAAGAGATACTTCCCATGTTTCACTATTTTGCAATGAATGGAATAATTTTAATTAATATATAATTTTCATTCCATATTTAGCAGGCACTCATCTCAACCTGTTGATTTAAGACAAATTTCCTACTTTTTATAATTTTAATACAAATTCTCTTTATTACACCACTTTCTGAGTCGGGCCAAAAAGAAAAAACTAAACTAAAATGTTGGTTTCCTGCTGAGCTTAACTAAAATTGAAGCTGTAATATATCATAAATTTGTTCTCAAAAGTTTCTTGCCCACTTTGGCAAATATGAGATCTTAGTTATAGACTTCAAGAGCCTGAAAGTTTTGCAGGCTTAATTAAAATGGAATAAACCTTTGTTCCTTTAAAGGCTTGCTAGTCAGCTATCTGTGAAATGAGTTTTGCCAAAAAAGGCACTTTTCTAAAATTCATGTTCTATACAACTTCTAAGTTAAAAACAAAGCAAGAAATTGAAATAGTCTCAACAAAAATTCTAAAACTTTAGCTAACAATATATGTTACAGTTAAAGCTTTTTTTCCACCAACACAAAGAAGTTTTCATTTTGAATTATAAGTAAGAATATAGCAATTTTTAAGAAGTAAACATAATCTTTTTTTGTATGTAAACATATTAAAATCAATTCGTTTGGGTCACGATATTTTACTGTTTTTTACACCACCACCACCACCCCAAGTGTATGATGACTACAGGAACTACGATGTTCTTTACTCCACTAATAAAAAGTTGTAAACATGTCATCACAAAAATCAAACAAAATGGGAGAAAGTAGAATGGAAATAGAAATTACAATAGAAATTATGGTAATAACATGAAAATTATAATCTTTACTTCAGTCTATTTTATATTGATATAATTAAGTTGAAAGAACACAGAGGAAAATTATAAATATTAGTAAGCTGAACTCTTTACCAGATCTCCTATCCAACCAAATGCATTTTTTCCTGTAAATATTCATCATTTGGATCTATAATCAAAACAATAATTGAAACTCATTATATGTTAAGCATTTTATATTTATTTTCTCACTTAATCTTATCATCCAATGATGATAGGATAGGTTTATCCTTATCCTATCCCAATCATTATCCAATGATAAGTCTATCTGTGTCACCATTTTACAGATAAAGATTCTAAAGCATGGGGAGATTAACATCTTTCTATGGATCATATAGCTAATAAAAAGCAATACTGGGAGGGCGCCTGGGTGGCTCAGTGGGTTAAGCCGCTGTCTTCAGCTCAGGTCATGATCTCAGGGTCCTGGGATCGAGTCCCGCATTGGGCTCTCTGCTCAGCAGAGAGCCTGCTTCCTTCTCTCTCTCTCTGCCTGCCTCTCTGCCTACTTGTGATCTCTCTCTCTGTCAAATAAATAAATAAAATCTTAAAAAAAAAAAAAAAAAAGCAATACTGGGAAAATCTAGAAGCTGTAACTCCAGGGGTTGTACTCTATACTATATAGACCATAGTTCTCGGCAATCACTCATATATTCTGAATTCTCCTACATTTCCATAACTTCAAATCACATAAAAGTTATACAATTAAAATTCATTAGAACAGTAAAATCCAACTCAAAACATTATTAAAGAATTACAGTTTTTAAAGTGGAATTAAACATTGAAGATCTTCTAGTTAAGTGGTTAGTTATATTTCAGAGCAATGACATTCCTTTCCCCCTTTCACCTAAAGAGTTGTTTTTATTCGTTTATATATTAGATTGCTTTAAAACTATATTTGCAAAAATTTACCAAAGAAATTCTTACAGAAGCTGAAACACACAGACATTCACACACCTCAGAACAGTATTAATTCCACTCATCATTAAGTTATAAACAAGAATCCCATTTCACCTATGGTCAGCATTTGAACTCATTATATACTTACAAATATTTGTAAAATGGATTCATAAAGGGTTCTTAGCTAATCATAAACACCTTTTTTTGGTATATATTCGTCCTTTTTTCTGATCCTCAATCAAAGTAATTGCTGACATTCATTATGTGCTAACAATTTATGTTCATTGTCCCACTTACATGCATTATGTATAATCAATATGATTTTTATTAAAATCTTTATACTGTATATTATGGATTATTAAATCTGATTATTTGGAAAATAAAGTACGAAAGAACCAGCCATCTCTTTCATTTAGGATGACATTTACATTCTTTTAAAAGATTTTATTTATTTGACAAGAGAGTTCACAGTAGACAGAGAGGCAGTGGGGGTAGGGGGGAAGAGGCAGAGAGAGAGGGGGAAGCAGGCTCCATGCTAAGCAGACAGCCCAACATGGGGCTTGATCCCAAGAACCTGAGATCACGACCTGAGCTGAAGACAGAGGTTTAACCCAGTGAGCCCCCTTTGTGCCCCAGGATGACATTTATATTCTATCTTGCTCTGGCCAGGAAGGATTTTCCTGTAACAAAAGAATTGCTAGCCTCAAAAAGCCATGTTTAAAATATACCAGGGTAGGAATTTAGTATTTAACTGATTCTATTATCCATATTTATGAACATGAGAATAAGGCACCATTTGAAAATTGCCAGGATGACAATAAAAACAGATCCAATTTAAAATTCATTCATCCAGTAGTTTCAAAACATCCAGTGAAATAAAATCCCCCCAAAATGATCCTGTGAAATCAATAGATAATTAAAATAAAATATGTTTATATAATCTAGACATTCCAATTATTTTGTTTAATTAGACTTAACAATAAAACATCACAGAAAAAGATAAAACTACTAATATAAGTGTTTCAAAAAATACATACTTGAATAACAAAAAGTTAAGACATACTTCTTAGAAACATTACAAATTTCTCTTAAAAATCTCCCCTTCTAGGGACACCTGGGTGGCTCAGTTGGTTGGACGACTGCCTTCGGCTCAGGTCATGATCCCAAAGTCCCGAGATTGAGTCCTGCATTGGGCTCCCAGCTCCACGGGGAGTCTGCTTCTCTCTCTGACCTTCTCCTCACTCATGCTCTCTCTCACTGTCTCTTTCTCAAATAAATAAATAAAATCTTTAAAAAAAAAAAAAACTCCTCTTCTATGATCACACTGTGAGAGTTAAATGTTTAATGGAAAAATGTCAATATGCCATGATTTTAAAATATCACCAAAATAAACCGAGCATGTTACTCATTTTATTCTAAACATATATAACTTAATAGCTGACATAAAAATTAGACTGATTCTATAATTCTTAGTCACATTTTTAAGATAAATCTCTGTATTTTCTTTTCTGTTATTTAGATAAAATTCACATAACACAAATTCACCATTTTTTATCTATATCAAAATTAGTCATTTCAAAGTGTACAGTTCATTAACATTCGGTACATTCACAATGTTGTATGATCACTACCTTTAATTCTACGACATTTTCATCATCCCAAGAGAAAACCTGCTATTCATTAAACCGCAAGTCCCCATCTCCCCCTTCCCCTAATCCCTGGCAACCATGAATCTGTTTTCTATCTCTGTGGATTACTTAACCTGGATATTTCATACAAATGCAAGTATACAATATGTAATTTTTTGTGTTTGAATGCTTTCACTTTGCATAATATTTTCAAGTATCGTCCATGTTGTAGCATATATCAGTATTTCATTCCTCAGACGGCCGAAAAATATTCCGTTGTATGTAAGTCTGACTTTTGTCTATCCATTCACCCTTTGTTGGCCTTTTGGGTTGTTTCCACCTTTTGGCTATTGCAAATACTGCTGAACGAGCATGTGTGTACAAGTATTAGTTTGAGTACTTGTTTTCAATTCTTTGTGGGTATATAACAAGAAATAGAAATTGCTGGATCATATGGTAATTCCATGTTTAATTTTTGAGGAACTGAAAAATTGTTTTCCAAAGCAGCTACACTATTTAACATTCCACCAGTAATACAAAAAAGTTCCATTTGCCAAATCCACAGTCATTACTGTCTTTTTAACTCATAACAGTGGGGTGCAAAGTATTATCTCATTGTGGCTTTGAATACATTTTCCTAATGATAAATGGTGTCAAACATCTTTCTGTACGCTGTTGGCCATTTGTGTATTTTCTTTGGAGAAATGTCTATTCACGCCTTTTACACACTTTTTAATTGGGTTATTGATGTTTCCATTATTGAGTTATAAGCCATATTTACATATTCCAGCTACGAGGCCCTTATCAGACATATGATTTGCAAGTATTTTATTCCATTCTGTGAGTTGTCATTGTGTCATCTTGATGGTGTCTGTTAATGTACTAAGTTTTTAATTTTGATAAATTTTAATTTTTCTATTCTTTCTTTTGGTGTCACAGCTAAGAAATCATTACTAAATCCAAGGCCAGCAGAAATTTCCCCTATGCATTCTGGTAAGAATTTTATAGTTATAACATTTTAGATCCTTCATCCACTCTGAGATAATGTTTGAACATGCTGTGAGGGTAAGAGTCTGACCAAATTCTTCTACATGTATTTATTAAGTTGCTACAGCACCATTTGTGAAGAGGCATTCTTTCCCTACTAAATGATGTTGGCACTCTTCTGAAAAATCAATTACCTATAACACATATGGGCTTATTTCTAGACTCAATTCTATTCCATTGATCTATATGCTTGCTCTTATGCTAATTATCACACTGTTTTAATTACTGTAACTTTGTAGAAAGTTACTAAATGGGGAACTGTGAGTCTCCCAACTTTTTCTTTCTTAAGGTATTTTTCGCTACTCAGCATTCCTTGAAATTCTATATGACTACTAGGATTCTGATCCATATTTTATACAAAATTTGGTCCCCATTTTAAGCAGACTCATTTTATGTTCATTTTGTAAAATATTTTATTATTTATTTGTTAGAAAGAGAAGAGCCACAGGGACAGGGAAAAGCACACACCCTGCACCCCACTTGAGCAAGGAACCTGATGTGGGACTTGATCCCAGGATCATAATTTGAGCTGAAGGCAGATGCTTAACTGACTGAGACACCCAGGCATGCCTAAGCAGATTTATTTTTAAATAATTTTAGCATAATCAATTATCTGTCATCAGGTCCTACTTTATATTTTCTTTCAAGCCTAATGCCTACAATTTTCAACCTGCTAAAAGAAAAGTTCCCAGAATTCCTCTGGGGGAAAAAAAGTAAATTAAGCACAAAGAACTATTACTGAGCAAACTGAATGAGGTAAATGAACAACAAATAAAGGTAAAGAGTAGTGTTTGAAATTTGCAAATTTTCTTAACATGTTCAACCCAAAATTGCAAGCCAAAATAATGCATATTTGCAAAACATACTATTTTAACACAGTCATTTCACAACTATAAGCGTTGCTTTAATTTTAAGTAATTTCAAGTTTTGGAACTTCATGTCAAAAAGTAACATATTTCCATTCTGAAAAAAAAATTAAAACAAGAGGAAAAATCTCCTTTCCCAATAAATTTACAACAGATATATGTTCTGAGTTCTAACTACAGATTTAACATCACTTTTTTAATCTGATGCAAGTGCAAAGAAAATTTTTATATTTCAAAATCCATGTAACTCTGCAACTGAGGATCTTCCAGCTCGTCTTTATTGGAAGTGATTATTCTGCAAATAATAACATACTAAAAAGCAAAATCAAAAACAAAAACAAAAAAAAACCCCAAAACCTAACAGAATTCTAAAAACATATTCAAAATAATTAATATGCTCAATTAAAATTATACACTCATGAATTCATTATTTACCAATAGCCACCTGTTTGAAAAGACATTTTAAAAAGATTAACTACTCATGTAAATCAACATAAACAGATGAACATTTTCAATAGATATTAATAATAGGGAAGAGTGACTATAAACTCCAATTATCCCCCATTTCTTTATTCAAACTGGTAAATATGTATGACAATATTGCACTCAATTATTTGGAAGTAATAAATTTAAAAATCATGGAAATCTGTTGTCTTTTTTATTATAGTAGTACATTTATAATATCCTCAATTTTACCTCTTGGCCTGCAAAACCTAGAATACTTACTATTTGGCCTTTTGTGGAAAAACATTAGTGACCCCTGGAATACAACAAAGAATTACCATGCAATACAGAGAGCTAGTGGATGTTGTAATTCCTTGTATGTGAATTTGTGTAACATATGCCCATGACTTTATATAGATGGTGCTAAATGACCGATGCACTTCAATATTCCCTTATATCTCTGGACAAAGTTCATATCACAATTCAAGTTATTGGCAAAAATTCCAAATAGCCTCATCCCTGTTCCCAGGTTCTCCTACCAATTTAAGAAAATGAAAAATCAGTGAAGATTCAATGTGAAGCCAGAACTGCCATGCCAACCGAGCGGTACCACTGAAGTCAAATTTCAATAAGCAAAGAAAAGCCTAACTGAGAACTTGGCTTCTACCCCAACTGGGCAGAAAAGAGGTAGTGCCCACCTCCGTTTACCTACCTGAGCAGTGTCTGGATGAGCCAAATAAGATTCACAGATCATCCCATAATATCCAAAATGTCCAGGTTTCAATCAAAAATCAATTGTCCTAACAAAAAAGATGATCCCGAACTAAATGTAAAAGACAACTGACTGGTGCCAAGACCAAAATGGCAGAGATGTTAGAATTATCTGACAAAATTTTTTAAAACCAGAGAAAAATAAACTAGAAAACAAAACAAAACAAAGCCTCAAGTAACCATAGGACAGAAACAAAAACCCTGACTTTCTCATCAACTGAGTGTCAAAGGGGAAGAAAGTGCAGGCCTGAAAAGGAATTTGAAAAAAGTGTTTGAAAACATCCCAAATTTGGCAAAAGAAAACAAACATACAGATTCATGGAACTGAGAAAAACTACAACAGGACAGACTTAATAA